>NW_027070245.1:137961-284688 GCF_002906115.3 Quercus suber
TTTGTTTCAGAGTTTCTGTGACAGAACCTAAGATTTGAGAGAAGTTTTCATGGTATCAGAGCTGTTGGGGGTAGACTTTGATCTCAAAGATCTTGGCTTACTTCATTACTTCCTTAGCCTGCAAATTGATTACACTTCTTTTGGGTTGTTTGTTCATCAGGCCAAATATGCCTTTGATCTTCTTTAGAAGTTTGGTATGACTGATTGTAAGCCATGTAAAACTCCTTCCTCACCTAACTCTCATCTCCTACCTAATGATAGTCCATTATTATCTGACCCTACATCCTATAGGAGCTTGGTTGGTGCCTTACAGTATCTCACATTTACAAGGCCAAATCTATCATTTGCTGTTCAACAAGCATGTCGACATATGGTACTCCAACTCAGAATCATCTTCAGGCAGCCAAACGTATTCTTAGATACCTTCAAGGCACATTACATTTTGGAATTGCCTTCACTCCTAGTCCTATTTCTTTATTTGCTTATAGTGATTTTGATTGGGCTAAGAACCCTATGGATAGGTGTTCCCTCACTGGTATGGTACTTTTCTTTGGCAATTCTCCTATCTCTTGGTCTGCCAAGAAACAAGGCACTATTTCTCGTTCATCAACTGAGGCTGAATATCGTGCCTTGGCTTCCACTACTGCTGATTTGTATTGGATCAAAATGCTTCTTCGAGATTTTGGTCTTTTCCTTCCTCATCCTCCTCTTCTCTGGTGTGATAATGTTAGTGCTCTAGCCATTGCAACTAATCCCGTGTTTCATGCTCGTACCAAACACATTGAAGTTGACTACCATTTTGTTCGTGAGAAGGTCCCTCAGGCGTGATGTGATGCTTAAGTTCATCTCCACCCATGATCAGTTAGCTGATCTGTTTACTAAAGGCCTTCCTTTCTCCTCGGTTCAATTGGCTTACCTCCAAACTCATGTGGAAATTCCCCATTTGTTTAAGGGGGGATGAAAGCCATGGCCGTACTGGAGGTTCGGCACATTCAAATCATGAAGAAGAAGAAGAAGAAGCTCCAATGGCTACTCCTATCAAAACGGTGTCGTGTATAAGTCTGGGAAAACATAAAGGAAAGTTAAAACAAAACGTCACCATTTCTCATTAAAAGGAACGGTGTCGTTTTGTGTATGTTGTAGCTATTTCCTCCTTAAAGGAAACGATACCGTTTCAGTGTGTGTGTAATTTTATTAAACTATCAGTTGGTTAGCAGTTTGTTAGTTTTGAGAGTGCACGTATGAGGCAGTTATCAATCTCCCTAATGCTCTTTCTCTCTCTCTCTCTCTCTCTGTTTTCCTTTCTTTTATCTGTTTTTTCGTTTCAGAGTTTTATGATAGAACCGATAGATTTGAGAGAAGTTTTCACTAGGCATAGCAAGAGTGCCTATCCTCAATATAGTGATAAGAAGCCTTGCTCTCGTTGTGGTAAACTTCATGATGGACAAAATTGTGATGAGGTCAAGATTTGCTTTGCTTGTAAGCAACCTGGACACTCTGCTAGAGTTTGCCCAAAGTTGTAAGGGCTTGGGTTCCTCTTCCTCATCTCAAATTGCAAAGGGAAATGACAATGGGAAGAAGGTGGAAGGTAAAGTGTATGCATTGACTACTCAAGATGCTTAGACCATAAATATAGTGGTGACAGGTATACTTCCTTTGTTCTTCGCACATGCTAGAGTTCTCTTTGATCCCAGTTCTACACATTCTTTTGTTTCTTGTGCAATTGCTAAAAATCATGACAAGAGCCCCAAACTACTTGATTTTAAGTTATTGGTTTTTACCCCTGTTGGTGATACTTTAATGACTAATCTTGTGCTTAAATCTTTTATTATTTGTATCGAGGGTAGAGATTTATTGGCTAATTTGGTGTTACTAGATATGTATGATTTTGATGTCATTTTGGGCATGGATTGGTTGGCTTTTTACCATGCTAATGTACATTGTTTTGAGAAAGAGGTGGTGTTTAGGTCTACAGGTGAATCAGCAGTTTTGTTTAAGGCTTCATGTTTGCCTTTTATACGTCGTGTGATATCATGCATTCAAGCAAACCACTTGCTTAGGAATGGATGCCAAGGATTCCTTGCTAGTGTAGTTGATTTACAAAGCAGAGAATTGGAGATAGGAGACATTCCCATTGTGAAGGAATTTCCGGATGTTTTTCTTGATGATCTAACTGGGTTGCTCTTGAATTGTGAGGTTAAGTTCTCTATTGACCTCCTTCTTGGTACTGCACCTATTTCTAAGGCACCATATAGAATGGCACCCACAGAGTTGAAGGAACTTAAAGAGCAATTGGAAGAATTGCTAGACAAGGGGTTTATTTACCCTAGTGCCTTGCCTTAGGGAGCTCTAGTTTTATTTGTTAAGAAAAAGGATGGGTTTATGAGGTTATGTATTGATTACCGTGAGCTAAATAGATTTACCATTAAAAATAATATCCTTTGCCTCGTATTGAAGACTTATTTGACCAGTTGCAATAAGCACAAGTCTTTTCTAAGATTAATCTTCATTTTGCTTACCACCAGTTGAAGATTAAGGGTGAGGACATACCAAAGACGGTCTTTCGAACTAGATATGGTCATTATGAATTTTTTGGTGATGTTGTTTGGATTAACTAATGCCCTTGCTGCTTTTACGGATTTGATGAATAGGGTATTTCGTGAGTACTTGGATCAATTTATCCATGTGCTCATTGATGAAATTTTGATTTATTATAAAAGTCAAGAAGAGTATGAAAAAGACTTGGAGGATTGTTTTACAAATTCTAAGAGAAAGGAAGTTGTATGCTAAACTAAAGAAGTGGGGATCCTGGTTGAATCAAGTAGTGTTCTTAGGTTATGGGACTCTAAGGATGGAATTATGGTGGATCCTAATAAGATAGAAGCGGTGGTTAATTGAGATAGACCTATAAATGTAAGTGAGGTTAGAAGTTTCTTGAGCCTTGCTGGTTACTATAGAAAATTTGTAGATGGGTTTTCCCGCATTGCAGCTCCTTTGACCCAGTTAACTCGGAAAAATTTTAAATTCGAATGGATGGAAGAATGTGAGAAAAGCTTCCAAGAGCTAAAGTGAAGATTGGCCACAGCTCTAGTTTTAACTATCCCTTCAAGTACAGGGGGTTTTGTCATTTATAGTGATGCTTCTCATAAGGGACTTGTTTGTGTGTTGATGCAAAATGGGAAGGTTGTGACTTCTATGGCGAGAAAGACATCAATTAATCCACCAATAAAAATTACTTGTTGTTTATAATCACCTGTTTTAAATGCAACCTGCACAATGAGGAAAAAAATCACAAAATCATGAAGTTTTAAAATAGATGTACAAACACAAGTTTAATATCTCCGGGGGAGCACAAATGTGGCAATTAAGCCACAAACAGCAACATCAAAACAGACATAAAAGCAGGCTCACGCACACGCACGCATGACACACCTTCATATCATGCAAATCGCAAAATTAGAGAGCCATAAGACGCATCTTCACATTGACCTTTTGTTCTAGTTGATGCAAATGAACCATTTTTAGGTTTTTCGTGATCCCAAAATTAGGTAAAAATATACAAAACTCCCTTTGGCTTCCCTGTAAGACACAAAACATCTCTTGAGGCGTTGAGTGTAACACTTAACCCCATGTGGTATTGTTTGATGCGGAAACTGTCAATTGTATAACACTTAATCCCCTTGGAGGTTATGAGTGTAGTACACTAAATCCCTATGGGGGTTTTGAGTGTAACATAAACCAAAACCCTACTCCCCTCTAGTGATACGAGAAATTATAGAGTTCTTTGGTGGATCACGTCATTTGTCCACTATTCCACTAAAAAACTTCCACTTGTTTAAAATTGTTGAGTCAGTAATTAATTTCCGTTTAAAAAAATTTTCTAACTAACAATTTTAAACAAATGGCAGTTTTTTAGTGGAATGGTGGACCACATCACTTGTCCAGCATGTGGATCTTATAATTTCTCCTAGTGATACTATTTTATGTGAAAATAATATGGGCAAGGGTTATTACATGAGTTAGTCACTGTTTGTTTGTTTTCATAGATATATTACGGTTTACCATGATTAAAAACTTCACCAGCATTCACATCAATTTTCCAAAATTAACTACTTGGACAGTCAAAATTCAGTAACAAAGAAAACATTTTTCAACATTTATTTTTATTTTAAAGTGATTTAGGCTGTGTTTGGTTTCCGTAAAATATTTTTAGGAAAATAGCCTATTTTTCAGAAATGATATTTTCGGGAAAGGAAAATATTTTCAAGTGTTTGGTTGCATTATGAAAATTGTTGTAGAAAATAGTTTCATATGTTTGGTTCTATTCTGAAAATGCTATTTTCCTACACATTTTTCACATTTTCTCAGCATCCAAACAAATTTTATTCCAAAAAATTTCAAAATTACAGTTAAATCCCAATCCACAGAACAAATCACAACCAAATCCCAACATCACACACCACTGGTGAGGTGAGGCGAAGGCGTGGGTTCGTGGTGCGATTTGCTGGGTCTAGGTCGAAGGTCGAAGGCGTGGTGCGATCGATGATTGACGCTCGCTGGGTCTGGAAGGGCGATTGACGATCGACGATCGTTGGGTCTGGAAGTGCAATCCGGGCTCTCTCTCTCTCTCTCTCTCTCTCTCTCTCTCTCTCTCTCTCCGGAAATGCTTTGAAGTGAAAATAGGAACTGAAAATCATTTCCGTAGTTAAAGGGAAAATAGGAAATGATTTTTTGGAAAATTATATTTTCCGTAACTGCCAAACACACGGAAAAGGTGGAAAATGATTTCCTGAAATGCTTTACCACCAATTCAAATGCAGCCTTAATTGCAGAAACCTTAACATCTCTATCTCTCTCACCAAATATTGGGTTCAACATCAAATCAACTCACCATCACATGACCCCCAGCCAAAAAAAAAAAAAAACACGTAAAATTTATTAATGACAAAATCGAAAATTTCCTAATTCATTTCATTCTTGAATCATTTCAGAAAATTGACTAAAATACTTAATTTTGACTACCCAGAATCCAACCAAATTTAAGACTGAGATCGAGTACTCAAACCAAATCGAGAACCCAATTAAAATCAAAATCTCCTAACCCAAAACCAAAAAAAAAAAAAAAAAGTGAATTCCAATTCTCATTCCCAGAGTATTTTTTTTTTAATAATAAAAAAACACGAACCTGAATAGGCTTGGGACCATACTTGAAGAGCACACCACGCCAGTGATTCTTCTTTACAATCGGAGAAAGACTGTCACCAAAGCTGGCAGTGGCCGAGGAGTTGCTGCTCATCTTGGTGGAGGCGGAGCGGCCTCTGACAATGCCAGAGAACCACGACGTCGAAGAAGAAGAAGAAGACGAAGACGATGTGGTTGATGAGGTCCATAAAGAAGTGGAGGAAGAGAGCGAGAGATTCATAATCAACGTCTCTGATTCATCACCATAAATAAATAAATGAATTTCTCTGAATCTGAATTTTATTTTGGTTTTTAATTTTTGTTCGCAGAGTTTAAGGACGTGGAGATAGTTTGCAGTTGTTTGAGTTTGAGTTTTGAACTTCCATAGTTCGAGTTGGTCGTCTACTTGTGTTCCTCTGCTGACGTGGGCTCCACATGAAAACAACTATTTAAATGGAATATGCTACGCCGGATGTCTTTTTTTTTTTTTTTTTTAATATATATTAAAGATGGAATTTTCTACTTAAATTTAGAACTTCAGTTTTAAGATTTTCTTTTTCTAGAAAACTTTGTTTTCAAAATTAACAATTGCGCATCTTTAGTGCAATGGTCATTCTATAGGTATAAGTACTTATAAGCGCCGTTTGGTCATAGAGTTTAAACACTAGTGTTCAATGTTTAAACATTGAACACTAGTGTCCAAAATCAAAACACAGTGTTTGGTGGACCATCTTTGTTCTCAGTGTTTGGAAATACGTTGTTCAAAAACCCATGTTTTGAAATGCCTGTTTTGAAATCAACTCCGACCACTTTTTAAACAATAAACACTAGTTTTGAGTGGCAATTGAGTAATTATCTGAACAATGAAATGAGCCCCCTGGTCAGCCTTTTTCCCATCTTGTCTCCTCTCTTTTGAAGATTCACGCCGAATCCACACAGTCAAGTACCAAATCTTCATCTCTCCTGATTAAAAAAAATTTATTTCATACATTGGTCAGCTTTTTTCACAAAATTAAACACACATACCAAACACATATTTATGTTTTTTAACAATGAAATATGTTATTTAAAACCATGATACCAAACATATATATTTTTTTTTACAAACACCAAAAGCACGTTTTTCAACAATACTTTTTAAACCATAATTTTCACATCTTTTTAAACAACAATTTTTGAACTCTATGACCAAATGGGCCCGTAGAGTGTAGAGAACAAAAGTCGTGATTCAAGTCTTTAGAAGAGAGCTCGACACACATATATACCACTAACCTTTAAACATTAAAGTAATAAATAATTTAATTAATAATAGTTTTTATTTTTAAAAAATAGTAATTTTATTTATTTCTTATTTTTAAAACACCATAATTATAATTATTTAAATAGAATTATGGTGTTTTAAAAATATTATTTAAAGAGAAGTGCTATGTTTATAACATTTTCACAACACTTTTATAACAAATCATAGGTGATAAGTTGTTATTGATTCTAATTTGAATTTACAATTTAAATTACTTTTTTTTTCCGCTCGTAATAGCCAATAACAACCTGTCACTTATGATTTGTTGTAAAAGTTCTGTGAAAATGTTGTAGTCATAGTATTTTTCTTATTTAAAGGAAATATTAATTAAGATTATCAAGAAGATATTTGTTGGGGGCAGTTTTTTTGTTACCAATATGATATTTGGGAAACCAAAACCAAGACTTGACTTTGGGTTTAGAATATGACCCAAAAGCTATCGGTGAAGTGTGAAAGACCCATTTTGCTCAAGGTCTAGGTTGCATCCAACAAAGATTATAATAAAGCCCAAAAATACCTCTTGTAGAGATAAGCTAGCACAAAGGATGACAAACCACAACAAGTGCTTAAATAATAGTTCAGCAGTAAATAGGAGAAATGTCTAGTGATAGATGTCTGGAAAATTAATAAATGTATTTGCATGCTAAAAATTATGCATTTCCTCTGTAGTTGGTTAATATAAAAGTGGGCCCATTATAACAAGTAGACAAGAGGAAAATGATCCAATAGTGAATATGACAAACCTCTATCGATAACATCTGATAATTTAATAAATGTGTTTACATGATACAAATCATATATTTTCCTCATTGTTATTAAGTCAACTATTAAGGAAAATTTTCATAGTATCCAAGACATTATGACTTTCATTATAATAGTAATAAACAAGGATTAAAAGCTTCATAATTACAAGTAAAAGAGGAAAAATTAGGATGGAATGAAGGGAGAGAAAGAGTGTCTATCTAGTGCAGCAAATGTTTAAACAAGATCTCTATATGCCATATTATGCCCATAATGATGAATATATGTGTATAGTAAGTGGTGGGAATGATTTATGGAAAGTATGAGTGAATATATGGAAGTATGGAAGAGAGATGGAGTGGTGTTTACCCATTTTCGAGTATGACGTAAAAAGGGGTTGTTTATGACTATTTTAAGGTGCTGAGATTTTCTGAGGAGATGGAATGAGATGTTTATAGGTAAGTGTACATGAGTATTTATGGATCAAAAGCTGATTTATGAACTAAAGGTTTGACTTATGAACTGAAAATGACATGATAGATGAAGAATTTTATGAAAAAATCTTGTTCCCTTTCTTGAGTTGATGGTAGTTTCCTTTTATAGTGAACCTTAAGAGATTGATTAGAAAAACTTAGAGGGGAGTAGGTCTTACCGCAGCAAAATCCTAGAATATCTCTTCTAAGATTTGACCCAAAATAGTGAGACTTGCTTTTAGAGTGTTTTGCTTATTTGGGTAATGCAACTGGAGGCTGAAATGCTCCTAATCTAGGCATTAAATGATGAGATTTGGAGAATAATTTTGTCTAATAGGATTAAAGCGTGTAAGAGGACTAGAGATCTTGCTTGCTGCAACTAGGAATAGAGCTCAAGAGGGTTGGTTGACACTCCAAGCCAAGTGTTAACCATTGATGCCTTTGTTGAGAGCTTCTGCTGGACACCCCCTTATGCTCTCAAAAACACTTTTCCCTAATTTTTCCCTTTTGGGATTTATGGGTTTGATTCATGAATCAATTAAATACGTTTTTAGAAATAAAATAAATTATTTAGTTAAGGATTTCATGAGCTTGGAGGTCTTGGTTATGGCTTCCTTGAGTTGTGACCAAAACTTGGAAAACAAGGGTATTTATTACCCACTAGCTTTTAGGTGTCATCTCAGCCTTTGGTACTGTTTATGTCAGAATTGGCAGAGAGGCTGATGGGATAGGTGGTTAGTTCCTAATTTGGTTTGGGAGCTTTGTTGCTTCTTGAGGTGTTTTCCAGTGGAAGGCAAAACTAAAGGGAGTTCTCCAACTAGGTCAGTTTGCACACATTGGTTGTTTTGACTAAGATTTCATGTTGGGATTAGCCATGAGAGCTGAGTATTTCGATGAGCCTTTGACTTGGTGGTTCTCTTTACTTAGGCCCATCCTTTAACTTTCTCATAGTGACCTCTACAAAGTGGACAAAGCTACCATATATTGCCATGGACTTTTATTCCACATGACCTTTAGTCGTTAGTAAAAATGAAATATATTCATGAGCTCTAATAAATATTTATGATTGGGTTTGGGTATTATGAGGGTAAATGAGCCGAATAAGAGTGTTGGGCCATGGGCCATGCCTGAGGGCCTATAGGAACCTTAGAATGGTCAATAGGTTTAATAAGTATTGAGGTCAATGAGCCAAGGAGAAGAAAAAATGATAGCGAGTTGTTGGTGTCTCCCAAGGAGCCAGGCTTCCTTGGGAAAGTATTGTGGAAGGTTGGAACCTGGACGCTTAGAGGATACTGTGCAAAGAGCAATTGTACTTCTGAAGATAAGTTTTCAGGGAAAGGAGCCAATAGTAACTTAGGAAATATCTGAGAAGAAGGCTACTACTGCCACATTAAATGTTTTGCACATAACCAATTGGTCACATTTATATGGAGATGACCCCTAAGCAAAGATATCTCAGTTTACAGCTACTCACAAAGCTTCCAGGAGGTTTCTGATGGGACAAACATCTAAAAGATTGTCTACATGATCAACAAGTGGAAGGCTAAGATTGAAAAGAATAGAACTATATAAGGAAAAGGCCCCTTATGAGAAATGGGGCATGTAATGAGAGAGAGAAGAAGAAGAGAAAAAGAGAAAAGAACACCTTGTATTGAAATAACTTGATTAAATATAAGAACACTTTGTCCTCGGACACGACTGAGGAAAGCTTTCCTTAAATATTGTGTTTGTCTTCTTGGCTTGAATCTGAACAGTTAAGGCCTATATTTGATTTACTGAGCTACGCTCTTATCTAATCCATTCTCTTACAAATATATTGTGTTGGGTTTGCTGGGCCCTTATCCACTATTAGTGAACAGGAGGTCAAATTCAAGTTCTTACAGGTATCAATTTCCATGGGCTTTAAATAACAATTTGTATAGTTTCTCATAATTTTTGTCATGGATTATTTTGTAATTATATTTTCTTTGGGGCTAAATTGTAACCTCCAATGTTTCTTGTGAATAATATTTACCATGGGTTTTAATAGAGGCAATATCCATGAGTTTCAAACAAAATAGGTTAACAACCACTATAGTGGAACAATGTGATATTCTCATGGGTTTTTCTATAGATAATCATAATGGGCTTGTAAGGTGAATAATTACCATGAGTTTGGAAATAAATATTATAAATGTAATGATATGAGATAAATAGCGACCATGGGTTCTTATATAAATTTCATGGGTTTATAATATGGTATGAAATAAATAAATGTCATAGAATTAAGATAAATAATCATAACTTTCCATGAGCTTTTATATTAGTAACACAAATTCATAATTCTCCATGGGTTTGATATATGTTTACCATGGGTTTTGGAAAAATTAATAGTGTTACATAACATAAATACTTACCATGGGTTTATAATATAAATAGATTTCATGGGCTTGTAATATTATTGTAATAGGTTTAAGAACTTAAAGCATTGTTCTTCATTGGACTTTAAATGAAATACTTATGATATAGTATTTTGCAAGTATTGATAACCTTGGGTTTTTCACTAAATAATTCCAAGTAGTTGGCGTGGATTTTTAATAGTGCCAACGTAAATTGAATTTTTGATATTTCCAATAAGAATTAGGCTTTTGAAATATTGTCAATCATATGTAGCCTTGGGCTTTAAAAAGAATGTATGTGTGCATTGGGCTCATAGGACCGGTTTTGGGCTTAGATAAGTAATGATAATGAAATTGAATAAGATATGATTTTATTGGGCTTTTGTGATGGTTTATATCGTGACCCAATTTAGATAATGAAATAGGAAATATTTGTGGGCCAATGGGATGAGAAATATTCATGGAGGAAAAATTTATGAGTGATATTTTGGTATTTTTTTGTGAATAAATAAATGTGATTAAATAGGATTGGGGCACAAGGCATGAGTGAAAAAATTGTATTTCAACAATAATCATGGTTCAAATCTTCCCACCCGCTTGTAACAATCAATTGATTAAAAAAATGGCAATTGAGATTATAAGCTCCCTTTAGAGAAATGGTATATTCACAGCAATTTTACAACAAATTTTAAGTGGTGGGTTGTTATTTATTTTTATGGGTAGGCAAAAGGCATTTTAAATTGCAAATTCAAATTAGAACTAATAAAAACTTACCACTTATGATTTGTTGTGAAGTGTTGTGGGCATAGAACTTCTCCATAATTTATAAGAGCTTATAATTTAAACAAATTTGTCTCAAAAACTTATACCAAGTAATATTTTTTTGATAGGATATACCAGGTAACATGAATAGTTATAAATTGTAGGATTTTATTTTTTAAATAAATAAATTTATTTGTTTAAATTCGGCTTTTATTAGCTTAATGTAATTTTAATAGGACATGACATTACCACTTTTTTTTTTTTTTTTGGTTGAGAATATGACATTACCTCTTAGGAAGTGTTAGGTTCTAAGACTTTAGGAATTAATGTATTAGAACTTCAATTTGTATATGTTGACAAACTATGATCAAAACATTTAGTCTAGGTTTAGACTTGCTTATAGTTTGGTTTAATGTAAGTTTGGAATCGAGTAATTGTAGGAAATTACTATTCAATTTCTACAAGGCTCGATCGATTGAAAATTAGACTCGATCGATCGAGAATCATGGAATAGGAATTTTCTACAGAATTTCTAAACTAGCCCAAGCCCATATGACGTGTAGGGTTAACTGTTTTACTCTAAGTATAAAAGGAAAAACCTTAGCCACGTTTTAGAAGTCTTAGAGAGGTCTTTCTTGAGTTGCGTGTTGAATCTTTTGTGAGATCTGAGAGGTGTTTACCTTCAAACACACACATAGAGCTATCAAGATTAAGATTCACATCAAGAACTTGATGGTTGTTTTAGTTGTTGCATAAAGAACTTTCAAGAAGATCTAAAACCTTTGAGTGGAGACTCAAAGTCACAAGTAGGAGAACTTGTGGTTGTTGCAGATTAAGGAAAGAAGTAGTCCATGGATTCAGAGCTGTCACGTAGTTGTGGTAGTAAGTTTTCTACACGAGGTAGCAACAGGATGTTAGTGGTCTAAGTCTTATCGTACAAACTTCAATTCTTTCATAGTGGATCTGTTTTTACCTTGAGAATAGCTAGGTTAAAGCCTCCCTAGGTTTTTTACCGGTTGGGTTTTCCTTGGTCATCAGATCTTTGTGTTCTTTACTTTCCGCGCTATATTTGTTTTACACATATTTGTTTAACCTAGTTTTGAATAACAAACTTGTTAATTAACTTGACTTAATATTAGTTTAAACTTATTGTGTTAAGGGGTCTAAAACCTAACAAGAAGTCCATTAATGACAAGAAGAATGTGGACCTTATAAGATACTTTGGATGCATGTGTTTATTCAAGAGGTTAGTGAGTCTTCCTTGTATATTCAATTCTTACACACAAATTTATCCAAAAACAAAAAAACTCTTATACACAAGCTAAGAATTTTGTAATTTAGGAACATTGCAAGCTATTTTTTATGAGGAGAATCAAGGTTCATGTCTCCCTTTTTTTAATTATTGTGATTATTTAAAAAAAAAAAAAAAATTCTATACACAATTTACCCATCATGGATTAATGGGCTTGAAAGCACTACAAACCAGTTGCAAGTCCTCCCATGGAACCCAAAATAAGTGAGTTGAAAAAAAAGAAAAAACCTTTTAATTGCCTCCCAGCCACAACTCTCCCATTTTTTTTGCTTTGAGTTTTCATGTAGGATTGGAAAAATGATGATTAGACTCAAGCCCAAATAATAGCTTTGTGAAATGATACAAGTTTGGGCTCCTAGATTTTATATTTATCTTGTCTCATTCTTTGTCTTGCAAGTGGTCTTGATATGGCCATCTATTTGGACTTGATCAATTATTTACCCAACATTCCATCCCCCTTTTATTACTTTCATTTTTATGTCCTTATAATAAAAATAATAATAATTTTTCATATCTTTTTTTTTTTTAATACCAAAATCAGGGAGAAGGACCAAACAATCATGAGTTCACAAAAAAGCTGGATTGTACCAGCATTGGTTTATAGGCACCTGGGTTGCCTTTTTAGCTACATCACATAAGGGATTAACAAGTAAAGGGCGGGGGGGAGGGGGGGGTTGGGGAGAGGGCTAAGATCATTTTGTAGAGAAGACCATTCTGTACCAGAAAATTGAGGTCAGCAAGTCTATTGATATCTTGGCAATCTAGAGCTCTTCGGGTTTGTTGTAGTGAGACTAGCTTCCACCACAGCTTCAAGCAGACACCCAATTGCTGTCCTAGCTAAGCTATTGTTGACACCAAAAAACACACCAACTCCCTGGGAATTAACAGCTTCATATACCTAGGCACACCTTTTCTTCTTTCTGTTTTTGAAACCAGCAACCTTTATGATTAGTTGCCATGGTCCTGTTGCGGATTGGGGTTCTATAGCTAATCTTCTTGAGATCGAGTTGGGAATTGACTATTCAGAGAATGATTCCTTGTACCTGCAAGACAAAGATTGAGCTATAAGAATTACTTGCAAAGGGTTAGGAGTTATCCCTTCATGTACCACTTTGTTTCTATGATTCCAAATGGTCCATAGTGTAGTAAAAAGAGATTTTAGATAATCCATTGAGGCTAGATCCTTAAAGTTATGTATGTTAAGAATCAGGCTCAACCACTGTTGAAGGGAGGTATTGTTGTAATCTGATGAACATATGGCAAGGGTGGATCCATGCCAACAAGCTCTAGCAAAAGGGTAAAGAAGAAAGAGGTGGGTAGTAGTTTCTTCCTCTTCATCACAGAGGGGACAGGTGGTAGCAATTGAAATACCTTTGTGTTTTAAGTTGAAATAGGTAGGCAAAATATCATGCAGCAAATTTGATAACGCCTTACAATGTATACTTGTTATATATTCATGTGGGCGTTATCTCCTTATTACTATGCTTAATTTGTATAATTAAGCCATGATTTGCATTAGTCCATATTATTTATCTTTACATAATTTCTTAAATAAGATGTCATTCATTGCGTGTAATTTTCTACTTTCAAGAAATCATGTGAAAAAGATGAGTTTACAATAGTCTGTGAGAGAATGGAGGCCAAACTAAAATTAAAGAGAAGCTAAAGGACCACGCTTAAACGTCTAAGGAGGTGCAGCTGGAGTTCTTGGGTTGTCTACCATGTTTGGAAGCTTCAAATAAGGAAAGAAATCAAAGAGGCAGAATCTGAAAAGGAAAAATCAGACTTGAGCACTGATCAGTATTTTGGGTGTATCTCTTTCCTCAAAATCCAATTGAAACAAGGATGGATGCGTTGGAACCATGACTTAAATATCTACAACTTTCCAATTTTGGGTTTTTCGAAATTCTCAACTTTTGAAGGATTAACTCACAAGTTACTGTTGTAAACCTGGACGGAAATTAAAATAGTAAAAGTTTTATTTTCTTTGGACACTTTTTTACATTAGGGTTTTGAAGGGAGGCCGTGTAGAACGAATTTGGTAGAGAAAATCTTGTATTTTCCTTTCTCTAATGGCAGCCTAAACTCTTTATTAAGGCTAGGGGTTATGTTTCTTTTGTACGGTATGAATATTCAATGTGATTCTTTCTAAGATTTTATCAACAACATATTTGATTGTCCAATTAGATTTCTTTTGATGTATTAGTTCTTCCATGATTTCAGTAAGTTCAATATGTTTTTCTTATTGTTTATATGTATTTCTAATAGTTTCAAATAGAAATCAAGTTTTAAAGTGAATAGGTTTTTCTGAAAATTTTTCTGACTGCATTATTAATCTAGGTTATCATGTGTTCTTAAATTATCTTAGTTCAACCGAATCATAATATTTAATTGTAAAAAAAAAATCAATTATGAAATATATAATTTCTTAGATCACAAAGAATTTCATATTGATATAGGGAAACACCTTGATGCCTTGGTATTTACATTTTGATTTAAATAAGTTTTTATTATTATTCTTGTTAACAATCACCAAACAAAAGTACTTTCCTTCTTCACCCAAATTGTTGTTCAATTTTATTGTCTTTGAATCTATCTTGCTCCTTGTGATTCGACCTCGGTACTCCAAGAATTATATTGCTATGATCTCCTGCACTTGGGAGTGAGCAAGCAATTTTGGCTCTGTTGCCGGGGAGCTGCTACATATTCAAAGGCAATTTTATTTGGAGCAAACCATAGCTAGTGGAAATTCTTTTATTGGTAACTTTGTTCCATTTTTTCCCCTTATTTTGTTTTTATTTTATTTTATTGTGCATTCATTGTTGCATGAGCACTTGTGTTAGAAACAAGAAAGGCAGATTAGAAATTTTTGAAGCTTACTTTGGTAATCTTTTTGACACATCATCACCTTCACCTTCTTCATCAATCATGGGTGATGAAACACGTAATAATCATGAGGAGAATAGAAGAACTATGTATGAACTGTTGCATCCTACACAAAATTCTGTTCCTTTATGCATCATGTTTCCACCTAAAGCACCATATGTAGAACTGAAACAAGGTTTATTAGCAATACTTCCTGACTTAAGGGACAAGAAAATGAAAATCCTTATATCCACTTTAGAGCTTTTGAAGAGGTAATAAGTAGTTTCTATGTACAAAATGTTATTGAGACTGCTAAGTTACGTTTCTTTACTTTTTCTCTTAGGGATAAGGCAAGAAGTTAGCTTTACACCTTGAAACCTAGGTCTATAGGTAGTTGGGGGGAGATGGCCCGACAGTTTTTTAAGAAATATTTTCCTCCCCACAAAGTCCAGCAAGTAAAAAGAAGGATAGCTAGTTTTGTCCAAGGAGAAAATGAGACCTTACACCAAGCTTGGGAAAGGTACAAAGATCTTTTCAATTTCTGCCCAACTCATGGGTATGAAGGTTGGTTAGCTATTTTTATGAAGGACTTACACTTAGGGACTGACAGTTTGTTCAACTCTCATGCGAAGGAGACTTTTTACAAAAAGAACCTGAAGATATAATGGATTATCTTGATGAGATAGCTGATAACTCTAACACATGGACTAGACCTAGCCCTATGGACTCCACTGATAGGACTAGAACTAACACTACCACTTCTAGTGAAAGTGTTTTCAAGTTGAGGGAAGATGATAATATGAGTGCAAAAATTAGCATGTTAACTAAAGAAATTGAGTCACTTAAAATGAAAGGAAGTAAGAGTGTTAGTGCTACCTTTAGAAAGGACCCAATAGAAGTATGTAAAATCTTTCATGAGATAAACCATGCTACAAATGAATGTGCATCACTTTCATCATTCTTAAATGTGCCAGAAGAACAAGTACATGCATTTAATTCATACAGGCCAAATAATTTTTCATATTCTAACAATTATAACCCAAATATGCAAAACCATCCATATTTGAGTTATAAGAGTGACAATGTGTTGAATCCTCCTACTCCAAGGAATTTTAAGGCAAGTGAATCCTCCTACTCATCACATGATTCATTATCATCTAGACCTTGCTTGGAGGATGAACTTAGTACTTTCATTCAAAGGCAAAGTGAGCAAAATCAAAAGTTTGAATCCATGTTCACTAGGCTAAATGAAGAGGTGAGAGAGACCAAGAGTCATATAACTAGGCTTACAAATTCATTGAGTGGGATAGAGAGAGGGAATTTTCCTTCCCAAACTCAACCCAGTCCCATCAATCAAAATCTAAAAATTGGCTCTAAGGATAAACATGATGAAGTAAAAGCTGTGGCCACTTTGAGGAGTGGTAAAGAGTGTTGTGAAATTTTAAAGTATTTGCAAGTGTATGAATCGTATTGAAGTATAGTTTAACAAGAATGAGGTTGAACCCACAGGGACTTGAATGAACGTAGGAAAATTAATTAAACCTTAACCAAATTAATCCTAATCTAGTTTAATAAAAATTGATTTTTTGCAATTAAATAAACTAAAAAAATAATTAAACTAAGCAAAGATATAATATAAAGCAGTAAAGAGATGTAAACAATCCAGAGAAAGGAATTAAGGTTTTGGAATTCAACTTGCAAGTCATATCAGCGTATATTTATGATCATTAATTTTTCCCAACCACTGCATGATAATCTAGAAATCAATCTTGCTATCATGGAAAATATCATCATTAAAACTTATGTTTAAAAATCTAAAGCATGTTCTTCTTCGCTTCTTAAGTATAAAACCAAATCATCAATTCTATCCATAGCCAAACAAATCACAAGATATATCCAATTCTAAAAATCAAATCATAAATTGTATTCATTGACAGATAAATCACAAACGATATCCAATTTTATAATCAAGAATTAATAGACCAAGCATTCAATTAATTAAGACAAATCCTAAATCATGAAAAAAACATGATTGAACTCATATCTAGAATCCAATCTTAGTCAATTGATATGAAGCAAGAACAATTTAAATCATTAAAGAACAACTATTGTGGGAAAAATCAAATCACATAAATATTATTAGTAATCCTTAACAAGATTTCATCCTCAACTCTAATTATAAATTTAGCTACTCATATTAATTGAAATAAAACATGAAAATAAAATACTAAACATTCAGTTAGACAAATAAAATAGAGAAAGAAATAGTCACAGTGCTAGAGAAAAGCCATAAAAGAAACTACGTGCTGCTGCCTGCACTCCAGTCCTAGCCATAGCCCCCACTGAATTTTTCCCTGAAGAGCCTTTAAATAGGTCAAGGAATCCTATTACAAGTTGAATTCCCGTTTGGAGAAAATTCCAGATTTTTAGGCTTCATTTAACAGATGATTTTGGCCCATTTAACTTCAGAATTCAGACTTTTGGTAACTATAAAGTTATAGCTCTTTAAGTTTACTCTCCAACCCAACTTGAATCATCTCAATTGGACATCTGAGCCAAAAGTTATGCTAAAAATACTAACTAATGTGCAGGTTGGAATCCTAATCCGAATTGGACTTGGATTTGATGCAAATTTCATTTGATTCCTTGCTCCAATTGGACTTAAATTTAATTGGGTTGGTCTTCTCTTGAATTCATTCATGGCTGGATGTAAGTTGGCTAGATTCAATTGGCCTAGCCCCACTTTCCATGTAAAGCCCTTGTTACCTGCAACATAAAGATATTATATAATCAATCACAAAATAACATAAAAGTAAAGTTAAATATGTAGATATGTTAGTACTTTACTGTATATATTTCATGTACATCAAAGAGATTGATAAAAGTGCTCCTTTAATAACTAAGAAATCTAAGGAGACCCTAATTAAAGAAGAAAAGGACGAAATTGAGTCACTTAGGCTTGATGACATTGAACAATGCCCAATCCCTCCACCATTTCCACAATCCTTGAAATTACCTAGGAAATTGGACACCGCATTTGAGATATTAGAGCAATTGCATTAAGTCAAGATAAATTTGCCATTATTGCATGTTATCAAGCAAGTGCCTACATATGCCAAGGTAATTAAGGACCTATGCACCATTAAGAGAAAGCATCATGTGAAGAAGACCACATTCCTAACAGAACATGTAAGTGTAGTTATCCAACATAAGACCCCACCAAAGTTTAAGGATCCAAGTTGTCCTACGATCTCTTGAACTATTGGAGATTACATCATGGAGCATGCATTGCTAGACCTTGGGGCAAGTGTTAATTTGATTCCTTTTAGTGTTTATCAAAAACTTGGACTTGGTGAGTTAAAAGCTACTTCAGTAACTTTACAGTTGGCTAACCGCTATGTAAGGAAGTCGAGGGGGATGGTTGAGGGTGTGTTGGTAAAAATTGAACACTTTTATTATCTAGTTGCTGTTTTACATCCTAGTGCTTATACCCCTATTATTTTGGGTAAACCTTTTCTTACCACAGCTAATGCTTTAATTAATTGTAGGAATAGAAGGATGCAACTCACTTTTGGTTCCATGACTTTGGAGCTAAACATATTTCATGTGGTTAAACAACCAAATGAGGATGATGACTCTGCTTATGTAAACCTCATTGGGGTGGTGGTTTAAGAAGAGTTTAATAAGAATTGTTTTTCTGATCCTCTTGAGACTCTTCTTAATAATTCTGTCGGTTCTTATGATTTTGGAATGTGATATTCATGTATCTAAAAATTTTTCTTTGTTGGATTCCTCACAAGTTTTGGAAGAACAACAGATGATGGCTTTGAGGAGCAACCTAAAAATGAAAAAAAAGCTCGTGCACTCAAGTGAAGAGACACCACAGCTAGAGCTTAAGCCGCTACCCGATGGTCTTGAATATGCATATTTGGGCCTAGGTAAGCTAAAACCTAGGTGGGATGGCCCTTTCATTGTAAGGGAAGTGTTTAACCATGAAGCTGTAGTAGTTGAAGACCCTAGGGATGATAGGATTTTGAAAGTAAATGGACAAAGGTTAAAACCATTCTTAGGGGGAGTTATACTAGAGGAGGAGACTATGTCACTAGAGATACCTGTCTATTGGGATGCTACGTGAACTCTGAAAGAGCCTTATGAAGTTATACCACATTTGTTTTAATTTTCTTTTCTTTCTGTTTTTTTTTTCTTTTTGCTTTTTGTTTTTTGTTTTGTTATTATTATTTTTGTTTTGTGAGTTAACATTTGCAGGTGTGAAAGAAATTTCAGAAAAAAAAAAAATTTAAATGCTTAAGGTAACTTCTTCTCTTGAATTTATTTTGGCTTTGATACATTGAGGACAATGCAATATTTTAGTTGGGGGGAGAGGTCTACACATTTTGCTGCACCTTGCATGATTTTTTTTTCTTTCTTTTTGGTTGCAACTTTTCAATTCTTAAAAAAAAAAAAAAAAACTTGAATTTGAATGTAGAAGAGTTATAAGCTTTATTTTTATATCATATGATGGAATGAATAATGTTGAGTTGGTTATACTATTTGCTATATTAAGACTCTTTCATGAAGAGCACAATTGGAAACTTTTGAGCACAATAATTTGAACTTTTAAATTTCTCTTATATGCTTCAATTTTTGTAAAAGATCTTTATATTTTTTGGTTGACTATTGGAAACATTATGGGGAGATATACCATGATCCTACTTATTTTTGTCCTTAGACATGTTGGTTTATGTGGATTTTAGGAGATGAGAGCCAAAGACCACCAATTTTTTGTCACCAGCTAAACAAATATTCAGCCTACCTTTATACTAACCATTGTCACCATCATTTGAGCCATGGGAAATACTTTTACAATACCAGAATACATTTTTATTTATGGGTATTCTCTTGGGGGTTCAAGTTCTGAGCAATTGATGCGTTTAGATATCACCATTGTCTCTATTTTCTTCCAAAAAAAAAAAAAATCAAAAAGAAGAAGGAAAAAAAAAAAAAGAGAAAAGAAAGATAAAAAAAAGAAAAGAAAAACAAAGAGGAGACATACTTTTAGGGTAATTTTGATGTAATTGGCTTATACTTTGACAAAACATACTTTACTTGTAATTGAGTAGATCTAGGGTGGGTTTAGACTTCAAGAAATAAGAGTTCAAGTCTAGTATTGAAACCATGGAAATCTGTCTAAGAAACAAGTGAAGAAGTGTTGTTCATTAAAACTCGACAAATGTATCTATTGAGGTTTAATGACCTGATTCTCGACAGTTGCTCGATAGAAGCTGTATCTATTAAGAATTATGAAATTCAGATTTCTAAATCTATTTTCACGCATATCTAAGTGTATTTGTGCAGGGTTTCTTTTCTCACAACCCTAGACATATATAAGGATTATTTTAAGGGTTGTAAAAAAAAGAATGCAACATGATGCAAAGTGATTTTACATGCATATTGTGACCGGAGACAATTTGCCCTAGTTCATCTTTTTGTAGAAGCTACTGCATCTGTGCACCAAGGGTTTTGTAACCAAGCAGCTTCTTGATCTTTATTGTTGGATGAATTGAAGAACTTTGCAGCTAACATCTTCTTTAAGTTGGTGTGTTAGTCACGTACTAGGATTTGTGCATCGATTGATTAGTTACATACTTTGAGCCGTGCATTGAAAGGAGAGATTGTTACTACATTACAAGTCTAATTGTGTATTGGGGTAAGGGTTCAACTGTAGGTTGGTATTGGGTACTAGGATTCCTTTACTTGTAACCACTTGTTTTGATAATAGTGGATTCTTGGGAGTGGTGACCTTAAAATCACCCAGTGGGGTTTTGCCTCGATAGTTTTCCTCATTTGTAAACAAATCACCTGTGTCAAATTTAATTTCTGCTGCACTTAGTTATTTGGTGATTTTTTTGTGCTACTATGCTTGTTGCATGTAATTGAATTAATTAACTTACTTGGCTAATTAATTAATTAATTGAATTACCATTGGGACTCAATACATTCTTGGCCTATCACATACATAATCAATCAATAAATCATTGGTGTCTTACACATCTGTGAGAGACCGCGCCCCCGGTCCCCTTTTTTAGGATGTTGGGCCAAACCCACGTGAATGGGTGGAGTCGTGTTATTGTCTCTCAAAATGGAAGTTCGACTAGTTATATTTCCCCCCTTAGATTAAGGGTTTTACAGTGGAGTCGCCACTTATTTAATTATTGGAAAAATAAGAAAACCATAATTGAAAAATTCCTCATTTTATTAATTTGAAATTTACATTGATCATAGGAAAATTACATGGTTTTAGTCCTAGATACAATCTAAGATAAAGTACATGGTTTTTGTTTGCTAGTTACAATCTAAAAATAAAAAGTTACATGGATAAACATTTGACCTACTAACCCTTGATCTAAGTTCGGAGGCTATGTTATAAGGTGGGAAGGTGTTAGGCTCCCACCTTGTCCAGTGAAACCGGTCTTCTAAACTATGGCGGCCAACATTCATATCACATCATGCAATATGTTATCAATCAATTTGCATGTTGAATTTAATGTGTGTACATGTGATAAACCCTAATTCAATTTATTAAGCATTGCATTTGGATTGAAAAATAAATTCTAGTGAATGTGTATGGATGGCGATAACCTAGATTCAAGGATTTGAAAGAATTATTAAACAAACATGTTTTTCATATTTTTGATGTGGATTTAAGATTAAAACTAGTGATATGCATGAATATGTAATGAATAACCGATAACATGTGAAGAACATATAAGAACAATTAAGAACATTCAAACATATTCAAGGGAACCTAAGTGATTACTATCATGCTTTAATCTTAAATTCTTATCATGGCAACACAAAAAACAATTAGCGAAATGGATTTATACCTTCATGAAAGATCCATATGGTGGAAGATGAGACTTTTGAGAGAGATCCTAAGGGTGGAGGAAAAGAAAAGCTAGAAGAGGGAGAGTGAGTTTCACTCAATACCTTGAGTCTCAAAAAGACCAAGATATGACAAGACTACTTAACTTCACTAGAACTCAAGAGAGGAGAAGAGAAGAGGATTTTTTTTTTTTTTTTTTTGTGTCTTGGAATGAAGGAGATGGAGGGTTTATATCGTAGTGGTAGAGGAAATATAAATAGAAGGTCATTTAATGGGGGTTGACAAAGAATCATGAATCTAGACCTCATTTTAGCATTGGAAAAAATCTGGTGTATTAAATGGAAAGATTGGTGGGAGTGAGGAGCAAGCCAAAATTCGGTTTTCCCGTAGCTGCTATAACAGCCTGTAGAGCCAACTTTGAAAAATTATATCTGACCCAATTCTGATTGAAATTGTCTCGTTCTTGTGCCCAAATTGAAGCCCCAGATGTCTAATTTTTGGAAACATTAACCTCATTCACATATTCAAAATATTCTGAAAGATATCGATGAAATGGTGAGTAGAGGTCATTTGTTAGAAAATGGTTTCAGCACAATTAACATTAATAGGTCCCAAATTAGCTCCCAATTAACATTAAATGGCTCCAATCACTCCTATTTCAAACTTAGTTGGTTCCAAATTTACTCTAATTAAAAGAAAATTGCATAAATTACTCATTAAATAATTAATGTTTAACTATCTAATTAATTAGGTGTATGCAATCTCACCATAAAATGTAGTCCTAACCAATTAAATTATGACACATCATTGATCTCCAATTGATTACACTTATAACCAATTGAAATCAATTGTTCATAATCACATATAGTCGGACTCAATTTGTGATAGTGCATCTCAGTCATTAAAACTTGATTTGATGATAACCTTCAATCTGGTGGTCCGATTAGGGCTTATGACCTGTTGATTTGATGGTTACAACATCAAGATCATTTTGGTGAAATGAGATTAAAAATCTAATGGCTAGAATCAATATGCATATTTTCGAGGTGAAAGTACCCTTTTACCCTCCATGTGAGGTTAGATGCGGGTTGCAAAATAGGGTGTCAACAGAATGCCCTTCATTGGCAAAGCTTGAAAAGCGAATGTCAATGTATGAAAGAGACACCTAACTTTTCAATCCGTTTTTAACCGTGGTGAATGTATGATGCATGTAGATAAAAATGTAAATGGTCATGTTGTGGATCAAAATGTGGACCAAATCTCGTAGGAGATTGCCTAAGTACCTCTTGGTGGAAAGATTAGGTCCAAACGTAGTTCATGCATGCAATTTTTCTTTTTGAATGAGTGCAAGACATGCTTACCTGAGGTCAAGAAAAAAAAATGGAGGACTAAGGATCCTGGCTCATGTTTTTAGAGGACCTAGGGTCTTGGCTCATGTTTTCAGAAGACCAAAGGTTCTAGATCTTGACTCATGTTTTCAGAGGACCTAGGATTTTTGGATCTTGCCTCATGTTTTTAGAAGACTAAGGGTTTTTTTGGGCTTTGGCTCATGTTTTCGGAGGACCAAAGGTTCTGGATCCTGGCTCATGTTTTTAGAGACCTAGGATTTTTGGATCTTAGCTCATGTTTTCAGAGGACCAAGGGTTTTTTTGGGCTTTGACTCATGTTTTCAAAGGACCAAAGGTTCTGGATCTTGGTTCATGTTTTCAGAGACCTAGGATTTTTGGATCTTGGCTTATGTGTTTAGAGGACTAAGGGTTTTTAGGGCTTTGGCTCATATTTACAGAGGACCAAAGGTTCTGGATCATGGCTCATGTTTTCAGAGGACCTAGAATTTTTGGATCTTGGCCCATGTTTTCAGAGGACTAAGGGTTTTTTGGGCTAAGTCCTTGCTTAATTCTTGTAAAAAGATAATTTCAATTTAACAATGGATTTATTCATTGAAATGAATTGGAAGTACTTAGCCAATGCCCCTAGTTTAAGGCATATTCCATGCTTAGATTGAAGTTGGGTTCATTTGATGTTGCGACCATTGGGGAACATGAAAGAAGATCACGGTCCACCATCCTTGAATCAAAAAAAAAAAAAAAAAAAAAAAGATTGATGCCTCAAATAAAAACATGCTTTCATGCAAGAAGGACATATCCGCATACAATATAAATAGGCCAATGCCCCAAATTTAAGCATGCTGGATGCAAAACAAATGGGCTTAGCCTAACTTGCACCAAAACAATTTTGTCACATTGTTTTGACTTTGCTCCACAAGGTTGTTTGGGTGATTGGGACCGGGCCTCTACAAGGCTGCCTACGTACCTCTTTAATAGAGGATCAGGTCAAGACGTAGTTCAAGAGAATTGGATTTTGAAAAAGAATATTTTTTTTTTTGAAAAAAACAAATTTCCATTTTTTTTCTGGAATAAGATGTGATCCTTTGAACAACTATTTTAGCAAGTCAAAGTGTTTAAAAATCAAACAAATCTCTTTGATTAGGAAGGATCAAGATCATTAAACTCATGTAAACAAAATTTGCTTCTTTCTTTTGAACATTGTTAGATTATGTCTTCAAAGGCAATCAAGAAATAAAATGTGATAATATTTAGGAATCACATTATTGGGTGCAAACAAGGAGAGTGCTCCAAGTTTGAAAGTTCTTTTGAGTAATTTTGAGGATTTGAGAATTTGAGAAATTTTTTCCTTGGACATAGCATCTTGTGGGGTTTGACAATATTAAACATTTTTCCTTTTTAATTCAAGAGAAAAATATTATTAGAGTTTAAGATGCGCCTACAACTAGCAAGACTTCAAGGAGGTCATATTCATGGGTTGTAATGTAGGCCGGGTTTGAGTTATGAAATGAATGATATAAAAAGGCTTAAAATTCCCTATGATGTTCTCCCAAGTATGCATTACTCAAAAAGCAAGTATTGGAGGAGTTTTCTCATTTCTTCTTTGTCATCTTCTCACTAGTTTTCATTGGTCACTTGTATCAACATTTGTTTTTATGCTCATTCATCTTGAATCGTACCTCTAGACTTTCATCTTGTAAAATTCTTCTCTTTTTAGGTTGCATCCTAAAGTTTCCAATTTTTTCTTTTCTTCTTCTTCTTTTCTTTGGTCTTAACTTTTGCCTAGACCGCCCTTTTGGGTTTTCAACCTAGCGGACTTCTTTTCTTTTTCTTTTCCTTTATTTATTTATTTTTATTTTTTATCTTTCATCTCTTGATTAAATGAACTTTTGGGGACATTTTTCCCTCCTTGTTTTTCTTAGATTAACGATTTTTGGTCATTTTGATACACTTTCTAGACTCCTTTCTTGCCTTGATGGACTTGCACCTGCCTGTGCTTGATGAATCTTTCCTTTTTTGATGAAATCTCTTTTAGATGAATATTGTATTCCTCTTGGCATGATGAATTTTAGGTTCTTCAAACTTGATGCACACTTTTTTTTCTTTTTTCTCACATTGAGGGAATTTCATTTCTCTTTCCTTAATTGAGTGAAAGCTCCTTTTCTATGCTAATCTCTTATCTTTAGCTTAATGAATTATCTACTTGTCTTTCATGTCCTCTAGGAGAGCTTTATCAATTAGTTTCAAAGCTACAAGGTTGACTCCTCCTCAACATGAGATTAAAGCATGTATACTTTGAATTTTCCCACCCTAGGTTTAGATTTTAGTGGGTTCATGCGAAAAAGAGGCTAAGTGTTTAAAGGCTTAAATGGGCTAGCAATAAATGATGAACATTCTAGGTAATAGGAAGTAATTTGGTTTAACCAAAGATGGCCTCCTATCTCTAGTAATGCTTGCTTGTAGGCACAGTGATTCAAGCTCTTTTAATAAGTTCTGTTAGGTTCTAAAGATTTAGGATTTTATGTATTTAGAACTCTAATGTGTAATGTTGCAAACCATGATCAAAACAATATGTTTAGTCTTGTTTAGGCTTGCTCAAAGTATGTTTATTTGTAAAACTGGAATTGAGT
Source organism: Quercus suber (assembly GCF_002906115.3). Classification (NCBI taxonomy): domain Eukaryota; kingdom Viridiplantae; phylum Streptophyta; class Magnoliopsida; order Fagales; family Fagaceae; genus Quercus; species Quercus suber. The sequence goes on from NW_027070245.1 coordinate 163,833, forward strand.
GATTGCAGATTTACTAGACTACATCTGTAAGGCTCGATCGATCGAAAATTAGACTCGATCGATCGAACCACGTACAGATTTATTTTTCTGCAGAGTTCTAGTTCAGCCCAAACTCTATTTAAACGTCTTCGGGATCAAGTAAAACACTCCTATATATAATGAAAACCCTAGAACGTTTTTGGGATTTTTAGAGAGAGAGATTAGAGTGCCTCTTGTGCCTCCTTTTATTTTTAGGGTTTTGTACCTAAACCTCTCTAAGTCTTTATTGCTCATATTGCTGTTTATGTGAATTTCTTGTTAGATCATTGAGGAGCTTTTCTTCACATAAACTTAGGGTTTTCAAGGTAGAGATTATCTACATCTTGATGATCAACAAGGTTGCTGCCATTGAAGCTTAAAGAATATCAAGCGTGGGTGCTTGTAGCTGATTGAAGAATTCAAGAAAGAAGGAGTCCGTGGATTCGGAGCTTGCACGTGGTCGTGTCAGTAAGTTCTACTGGTGGGTAGCATTAGGAAGTCAAGCGGGGAGCTTGTAGTCCTTTTGTATGAATTTCGATTTTTTCATAGTGGATTCAGGTTTGCCTTGAGGATCGGTGGGTCAAATCCTCTCCAGGTTTTTACCGTGTGGTTTCCTGGGTGATCATATCATTGTGTCTTTTATTATTCCGCTGCTTTATTATTTTGATATGATTATTTGATTGCTTTAACCTAGAATTACATAATTTGATTAAGTAACAACTTGGCTAATTAATCTAGGCTAACCAATCTAGTTGTGTTTTTAAGGGGTCTAAAATCATTCAAGTGATATCAGAGCAGGTAGCTCTTCTTGTTGTAGATCTTTTGATCTAAGAGCTGATCCTTGACCCTGTTGTCATGGATAATTTGAATTGTCTTTCTGATCATGTTTCTTCTCATGCTTCTGCTGATTTTATTGATGCCTGTGATGTTTTGAATAAAAAGGACACTATTGTTTCTGTTGATTTTTTTGATGCTTTTGAAACTCTTCGTAAGGAATTATCTAAATCTTTGAAAATTGCTAAGAAATTCAATGAAGAGTTAAAATTGGCTAATCTTGAAAAAGAGGATTTGATTGTGAGATTAGATGAGTCTAATAAAAAGAATGAATTTTTGAGAAATCAAATTTCCTCTCAAGATTAGAAGATGAAAAGCTTGGAACAAAAGTTAGTTGAATCTAAAGCTAAAATTAAAGATTTGACTTGTGTCAAGCCTATTGTTGATAACAGAAGTGTTTCTGTTTCTCTTAAGCCTAAAACTGAGAAAATTTATATCCCTCATTTTAAGAGGAATAATAAAGAAAAGGCTTATTTTGCTAGGTTAGACAAAGGTAAAAGTTCTGATGTAGACGCTGAAGTTTCTACACCTAAGTCTAAACCTACTGTTAGAGAGCATAATAAATCTGTTTTTGTGCCTACCTGTCACCTTTGTGGTGTTGTTGGTCATATTAGATCAAACTGTTCTTTGTTAAGGCAAAAACCAAAATCTGAGACTAGATTTGCTGTTAGGAATACTGATGTTCCTAAATTTGTTCCTGTTTGTCACTTTTGTGGTGTTCATGATCACATTCGTCCTAATTATCATAAATTGAAATTTAAATATTCTGTTTGTCAATCTAGGATATGTGATGATATTTCTCCTGCCATAAGTCCATATAAATTGTTTCATATTCTTTTGAAAAATTTGAGCTTGTTGGCTTGTGAAAGGAATTTGTAGGATTTCAGTCTCTCTCAGAAGTTTGGTGTAATTCCTCAAATACACTCTGCTTTACATGGATTTTCACCTACAAAGCCGAAGACTCGTGCTAGATGGGTGAGAAAAGATTCTCCAAGGTGAGTATTGCTAACTTGTCCCTGATTTAATTCTTTCAATTATTTGTGGACATGTTTTGTTTTTGTTTTTGGTTGTTTTGTTTTTTAGGTTGTTTTTATTAAAAAAAAATCCAAAAACATTGAAAATTTTCAAAAAGACAAAAATATTTTATTTTGTGTCTTGTTTTATTGTTCTTGAGGATTACAAGAGTTATGATATCTCTCTCTTGATTTAGAACATACTTGACATTGTGGAGAAACTTGAATAGTATGCTAAGCTATTTCTGATTTTGTGTGAGTATGTACTACTTTGTACATGTACTCATGGGTTAATTAAGAAATTGATATTTCTTGTTTGTGTACCCTCTATAGCTTAGTTAAACATTGTCATGCATTGCATTTGCATTGTTCATTTAGCATAATGTGTGCTTTTTGTTTTTGGTCATAAAATTTTTTAAACTAAAAAGATTTTTGTATTTTGTATTTCATATCATGGATTTGAAATCAAGGTTGGCCACCTTATCTTTACATAACAAGTTTATGTACCTTGTTTAGCTCGGATGAGCTTATTTATTGCACTTGACTAGTTGAAGCTTTGTAGTGCATGTTGTGTGGGAAAGATGTTTATGGTGTTTATCATTTTGTCTTGATCTTGAAGTCACATATTGTTTGACTGTCGGACTTGAACCTTTTGAGAAAGGCATAAATAACCATCTCACCACTGTTCACTAGCCAATCATAAACATCTTAGTGCATATCATAAGATTTTGTACTTGAGAAAGTGTAGCACATGCACAAAAAGAACATAAGGTGATGCCTCGGCTTAATTGCTTAATGCTTAAAATTGGTGTGTATTATTAGGCTTGATGCCATCTCACATAAATAAAATTGGTGTGTATTATTAGGTTTGATGCCATCTCACATAATAATGAGGCAAAAATACAAGAATCTTACATGATTGCAAGCTTTTGTTCTAGGAGATGTGGGAGTTATAGGATGTAACTCTTTAGGTGATAGTCTCTTTTAAATTCTGTGTGATTAATTTTGTAGACTTTGTGATTGATTTCTATTCACATATCACCTCACATGTATCTCAAGTTTTTGCTAGTTGCACACATTACACAAGTTACTCTTTGCTAAACTTGGTACATTATATTGTGTGTGATCTTGTTGTGGCCATCCAAGATTAAAAGTTCCTTGATTTTAATGCAAAATGTGTTTAACGTTTGCGCTTTAAGGACAATTTGATTGAAAATCTTGATTTTGGAAGATCTTGATTGAATTCAAGTATTTTTGAAAAACTTTTCGCCTCATACTCATGCATTTTTTTATAAAACAATGTGCTTTGAGGAGTTTCTACATTAAAATGCTCTGTTTTTCAAAAATCTGATTTTTCCATATTTTCGATCGATCGAACCTGTTTTTCGATCAATCGAAATTGCGATTAAAATTTTTGGTTTGAGTCTGCCTGACTCGATTGATGTTCGATCGATTATCGATCGATCGAAACTGAAAAATTTTCAGTTTCTACGTTTTTGACCAAAATTTTTTATATGCATCATTTGTGTTTAGGATTCACATGCATTGCATTGTTTTTGTATCCATCTTGCAGTTTTGCAATCATATCTCTCATTGTCTTCACACATAGCATGCATACACTTTGCTACATTGGGTACTCAACTTGATTTAAAAATTGATTGATTGATTTTTGAGTTTTGTACATTCTAGTATATGCTTTTTCTTATGTGTGAACTGTAGAAAATGTTTTTCTTAAGAGATATGATGGATAATCAATGTGCAAATATTTTCTCTACTCATGCAACTGTTTATGGGTCACATAGTGCCATGTTTGCATTTTATTGAAAGAGAGAATATTTTTTCTTCATGTGTATTCTCACCTTAGTTTTTAATTTTGGTTTGTGTGTTTTTAACTTTGGTCCTACTGGTGAGGATGAACCTAATCCTGTTGGTGATGCTGCTGCTGCTGCTGTTTTTCCCCCACCTCCTTTATTTTTCCCTAAAACTGTTTTTCCCAAAACTTGTTTTGTTTTTCCTATTTTTGATAGGGGGAGAAAAGTTTTTTTTAACCTGTGTTGTTCATAGGGGGAGCTGTCTCTATTTTCTATAGAGTTGAATTGTTTTGTGTCTCCTTGTTTTTTTTCTTATCCTTTATTGTGTATGTTGACTGTTTACTCTTGTATGAGTTGTCTTTGTCAATACGTGACAAAAAGGGGGAGAAATAGTTGATATGTGAGAATATGTGTGGAAAATACAAGAATGTTATGTTTAGGGGGAGTTAACATTGTTTTTGATGTATCTAACTTAGGGGGAGAGTTAATTTGCATATTTGTTGATTTACTGTTTTTCTGTCACACATGCGTTTATACGTTTGTTGAGTATTTCAGGAATATACAGGTTGATTCAACTAAGCTGCTGTCTACACTTGCAACCGATGGATAGTAGTTAGGGTTAAATTTGAGTTTATGAGCATTATTCTTGTAATGGGATTTTACTTTGTAAACTTTGAGCTGTTAGTTTGTGTTTTGTCACGGATTGCCAAAGGGGGAGATTGTTAGGTTTTAAAGATGTAGGATTTTATGTATTTAGAACTCTAATGTGTAATGTTGGCAAACCATGATCAAAACAATATGTTTAGTCTTGTTTAGGCTTGCTCAAAGTATGTTTATTTGTAAAACTGGAATCGAGTGACTGCAGATTTATTGGACTAAATCTGTAAGGCTCGATCGATCGAAAATTAGACTTGATCGATCGAACCACGTACAGATTTATTTTTCTACAGAGTTCCAGTTCAGCCCAAACTCTATTTAAACGTCTTGGGGATCAAGTAAAACACTCCTATATATAAGGAAAACCCTAGAACGTTTTTGGGATTTTTAGAGAGAGAGATTAGAGTGCCTCTTGTGCCTCCTTTTATTTTTAGGGTTTTGTACCTAAACCTCTCTAAGTCTTTGTTGCTCATATTGCTGTTTATATGAATTTCTTGTGAGATCATTGAGGAGCTTTCCTTCACATAAACTTAGGGTTTTCAAGTTAGAGATTATCTACATCTTGATGATCAACAAGGTTGCTGCCATTGAAGCTTAAAGAATATTAAGCATGGGTGCTTGTAGCTGATTGAAGAATTTAAGAAAGAAGGTGTCCGTGGATTCAGAGCTTGCACGTGGTCGTGTCAGTAAGTTCTATTGGTGGGTAGCATTAGGAAGTCGAGCGGGGAGCTTGTAGTCCTTTTGTATGAACTTCGATTCTTTCATAGTGGATTCAAGTTTGCCTTGAGGATCGGTGGGTCAAATCCTCCCCAAGTTTTTACCGTGTGGTTTCCTGGGTGATCATATCATTGTATCTTTTATTATTCCGCTGCTTTATTATTTTGATATGATTATTTGATTGCTTTAACCTAGAATTACATAATTTGACTAAGTAACAACTTAGCTAATTAATCTAGGCTAACCAATCTGGTTATGTTTTTAAGGGGTCTAAAACCGTTCAAATTCATCTTAAAAGAAAAAGTATGAATGCTCTAATGATATGAAACAAAAGATTTTTGAAAATTGGATCAAGTGCATGGATTTTTAGGATTTTCCGATGGATGGATTCTTTTGGATTGCCATTAAAGACCATTTCTTCTTATATTCTAAGCCAAGTAGCAAAAGTCTTTACATGGATCAAATGAAATTAATCATTCCTTGGTACAAGTTGATTGCTCAAGCCTTAAACATCAAGATTTAGAAAATGTTTTGTCCAAGGGATCCTCATGTACCATTTTGAAAAGGAGATTTCTTTTTCTTCATCTTCCTTTTTTTTTTTTTTTTTAATTTTTTTTTATTAGGACATATATGTTTTAACTTGTTTAAGAACATATGTCACTTATTTATGTAAATTGGCTAATTCTTTGACAAAACGCACTCTACTTGTAATTGGGTAGTTCTAGGTGTTTTTAATACTTCAAGAAACAATGTTTCAAGGTCAAGTGTTGAAGTCATCAGATCTGTCCAAGAAAAAGCAAGCTAAAGTGTAAAGTTTTTAAAGCTCGACACCTTCTTGATAGCTACCTCGACACCTGGCTATCTGTCGAGCTCTTCAGCTAATTCTTATCATAATCTCGATAACTGGCCGATCGATCGAGAAAGTTTCTGTCCCCTCGACACCTTCTCGACACCTCTTCGATAGCTGCTATCTATTGAGATTCATTAAATCTCGACACCTCCTCGACACCTCTCGATCGATCGAGGTTACGGGAAATCAGAATTTCAGCTTTTTGATTTTTGGGCCAGGCTTATGTATTTGAGTAGGGTTTCTTTTCTCACAACCCTAGACTTATATAAGGCTTATTTTAAAGGCCGTCATATAAGAGAATACAAGGAGAACATATGCAAAAGGTGATCGATACCTTATTCTCTCTGAAAGAAGCTACTGCGTCTTTGCGCCTTAGGGTTTTGTAACCAAGTGCTTCTTGATCTTCATTGTTGATGAAGTGAAGAACTTTGCAGCCAACATTCTTCTTCCTTAAGTTGGTGAGTGAGTCACGTACTAGGATTCGTGCAAAGGAGTTAATCACGTACTGGGATCCGTGCAACAAAAAGGATGGCGTTCATATATTGAAGAGTTCAGAGGTTCTGAAGCGGTAGAAGGTTTCTGCTGTGAGTTCATCTACGGGGATTGTAGAGTCTAGGGACAAAGGTTTTGTACTAGATCTAAAACTTCTCTTTACTATAGTGGATTGCTTTTCGGGAAGGTTTCCCCCCAGGTTTTTAACTGTGAAACTGGTTGGTTTCATTGGTTTTCCTGGGTCATCATATCTTGTCTTATTTACTTTTCTGCTGCATTCATTATTGACATGATATTGATGTTTGTTTGTTTTAACAAGGTTTGTTCATAATAAATCTAATTAACAACTTGGGTTTAAAACTTGTTAATGCTATCAACCGAGGTCTAAATTTCCCAACAAGTGGTATCAGAGCGGGTTCACTTTGATTGGATTAATTTCCTGAGTGTGATCCATTGACCCCTGTTGTCATGGATAGAGGACAATCTTTATTTATACCTCATTTATTTGATGGAACTAATTATGCGTACTGGAAAGTTTGTATGAAAGTTTTTTTGCAGGCTCTAGGTGAACAGGTATGGCAAGCTGTTGAAGTTGGCTGTATTAAGCCGAAGGAAGCACCTGTGGATTGGGATGATGCAACAATTGTAACTGCAAATTTCAATAGTAGGGTCTTGAATGCTTTGTTCTGTGGGGTGACTAATGAGGAATTCAAGAAAATATCATCCACGGAAGTTGCCAAGGCAGCATGGACCATTCTTGAGACCACCTATGAAGGTACCAAGGCAGTAAAGACTATGAAGCTTCAACAACTCACTAGTAGTTTTGAAGAAATAAGGATGGAGGAGGATGAGACCTTTGATGAGTTCTATGCCAAACTCAAGGATATTGTGAATTCTGCTTTCAACCTTGAAGAATGTATTGCAGAATCCAAAATTGTTAGAAAAATCCTTAGGTCCTTACCTGAAAGATTCCACACTAAGATCACTGCCATTGAAGAAGTCAAGGACATTAATCAAATTCCTTTGATTGAGCTTGTAGGGAACCTTCAAACCTATGAGATGGGATTAAGCTCAATGGGAAAAGGTGGAAAGAGTAAAAACTTGGCTTTTAAGGGTATAGAGGAAGAGATTGAGGACTCTGAAACTGAAGATGAAGATAAAGATGATGATGAGGATGAGGATCTATCATTCATAACTGATGAGATTATCAAGCTTCTTCAGTTCAGGAAAAAGGATAAGGGCAAACCTCCTAAGAAACCTAAATCCTTTAGGAAGGGCAAGAATGAAAAACCCCTTATTCAATGCCATGAGTGCAAAGGTTTTGGTCATATGAGGATAGAGTGCCCAAACTACCTCATGAAGGAAAAGATTGAGAAGCCAAAAGAGAAAGGGTTGGTTGTTACCTGGAGTGATACTGAGGATGACTCTTCTGGTGAGTTTGTGGATGAATGTTGTCAAGTTATGGCCTTTGCTGCCACAACCGATAAGGTGATTGTGGAGAGTGCTAGTGACAGTGAGGATTCTTCTGATGATGAAGTACTTAAGAAGATGACCCTTCAGGAAGCCTCTGATAAGACTGGCTTAAGATATGCTATTTCCTCCAGCCCCTCCTCATCCACAGCTTCTGGATCAAGGACTATCTTTGTGCCACAATCTAAGAAAGGTAATAGAGGTATGAAATCCAAAACTGATCTGGCTAATTCTAAGTCCTTTGTTAAGCCTTGTGTTTGTCATCATTGTGGTGTTGCTGGACACATTCATCCTAATTGCTTTAAGTTATATCCTCATAAGCAATTGTCCAAACGGTCACAGGTTTCCTCTCAAGGACCTACACATTTGTTTGGAGAGTTATTAAAAGTCTTGAGCTTTTTAACTCAATTTCAGGAGAATTCTAATTCTTCAATGTCCTTTAGTAGACATACTAGGACACATGCCTTTTCATCTTCACGGCCAAAGACTCGTGCTGTGTGGGTGAGAAAGGAGCCTAAGACTTAATTGTCTTTTTTTTTTTTGTTTGTCCTCTGCTTTAATTCTTTCCATCTAAAGTAGGACTTTCTTGCTTGATCTCTTATCTGTTCTTGGAATCATGCTTTCATGCATCTGCATATTTCTATCATGTTTTCATGCATATGCATCTTTCTTTTATGCATACATGTTGTTTATCTGTTTTTGTTTGGTTGTTTAGTTTTTATTTGGTTTTGTTTTCAAAATAAAAATAAAAAGGAAAAATCAGAAAAATACAAAAACAGTGTGTGTTTGTGTACTTTGGTACTTGTGTACCTTGGATGGCCAATGAAACAAATTTTTCTAAACTTTGTATCTCTTGTAGCTTAGATGAGCATCTCTATGCACAACTAAGCAAGTGAGTTTTGTGGCTCTTGTTTGTGATGAGTAAGATTAGGTTATCTCTTAAAACTTAACACTCATATCACTCTTTTTGTCGGGTAGGACTAGAAAATCCTAAGAGAAAGGCATAAATAACCATCTCACCACTGTTGCCCACCAATCATAATATGACACCTGTATGCTTCGGCATAGCAAAAGTGCAGTGTCAAAGACATTCGTATGCCTTCACACAAGATGCCTTGATGAGTTTTGTTTAAAGTGTTTCAGAAATACAGGTTGTCAAAGTCTACTTGCCATAAACTCTCTTCTTGCAAAGTTTTATCAAGAGTTTGTGTTAGGATAGATTTTATTGTATTCAACAAGTGAATATGAGTTGAGTGATTTATGACTTCTCTCATATGCTCATTTGTTTGTTGTGGTTTTGTCACGGATTGCCAAAGGGGGAGATTGTTAGGACATATATGTTTTAACTTGTTTAAGAACATATGTCACTTATTTATGTAAATTGGCTAATCCTTCGACAAAACGCACTCTACTTGTAATTGGGTAGTTCTAGGTGTTTTTAATACTTCAAGAAACAATGTTTCAAGGTCAAGTGTTGAAGTCATCAGGTCTGTCCAAGAAAAAGCAAGCTGAAGTGCAAAGTTTTTAAAGCTCGACACCTTCTCGATAGCTACCTTGACACCTGGCTATCTGTCGAGCTCTTCAGCTAATTCTTATCGCAATCTCGATAGCTTCTCGATAGCTGTTCGATCGATCGAGAAAGCTTCTGTCCCCTCGACACCTTCTCGACACCTCCTCGATAGCTGCTATCTATTGAGATTCATTAAATCTCGACACCTCCTCGACACCTCTCGATCGATCGAGGTTACGGAAAATCAGAATTTCAGCTTTTTGATTTTTGGGCCAGGCTTATGTATTTGAGTAGGGTTTCTTTTCTCACAACCCTAGACTTATATAAGGCTTATTTTAAAGGCTGTCACATAAGAGAATACAAGGAGAACATATGCAAAAGGTGATCGATACTTTATTCTCTCTAAAAGAAGCTACTGCGTCTTTGCGCCTTAGGGTTTTGTAACCAAGTGCTTCTTGATCTTCATTGTTGATGAAGTGAAGAACTTTGCAGCCAACATTCTTCTTCCTTAAGTTGGTGAGTGAGTCACGTACTAGGATTCGTGCAAAGGAGTTAGTCACGTACTGGGATCCGTGCAACAAAAAGGATGGCGTTCATATATTGAAGAGTTCAGAGGTTCTAAAGTGGTAGAAGGTTTCTGCTGTGAGTTCATCTATGGGGATTGTAGAGTCTAGGGACAAAGGTTTTGTACTAGATCTAAAACTTCTCTTTACTATAGTGGATTGCTTTTCGGGAAGGTCCCCCCAGGTTTTTTACTGTGAAACTGGTTGGTTTCATTGGTTTTCCTGGGTCATCATATCTTGTCTTATTTACTTTTTCGCTGCATTCATTATTGACATGATATTGATGTTTGTTTGTTTTAACAAGGTTTGTTCATAATAAATCTAATTAACAACTTGGGTTTAAAACTTGTTAATTCTATCAATCGGGGTCTAAATTTCCTAACATTTTTTTTTTAAAATCTTGAAAGAAAAAAATTGGGGGTTTTTGAAAATGTCACTAGGAAGTTCAATGGTCCTAGTTCAAAGATTTTTTTTTTTAAATATGACTCAAAGGCCCAATGCCCCTAGTCCAAACACTTTCTCATTTGATTTTTTTCTTTTTCTTTTTTTTTTTTATGGGAAAGATGTAGGAATTTTGATTTTTTTTTTTGGAATTTTTAAAAATTATATACATGAACAAAGTACATCAAATACTACATGGATTTTTAGAATTCAAAAAAACATAGAAACATGGAATAAACAAACAAACTTTAAGCTTAACCATGATGTTGCAAACCAAATGTGGAGTGAGGCAAAGTTGGGCCACTTGCTTTTTCTTGGTCAATTTAGGATGCTTGAGGCTTGGTATGCTTGAACCTTGATTATGATCTTTTGGTATTTGCTTGAAATGGCTTGGACTTGCACTTGAAAGGCATGCATCTTGTGAGTTTTTGGCCTTTGATGTTGATCATGTCTATACACATTTGATGGGTTCAAGTGTTGGCTTAGACTCATTCAAGAAACAATTTTGGGCTTCCATATCAAGTAGAGTTCAATCATAGGCTTTTGGGCTTGAGTTCATTCACAAATACAAGGTTCAAACAATCATGATGGCTCAAGCGTTGGACTTGAGTTATCATGGCTCAAACAACGGCCAAACAAATGCATAATGAAATGCAATTTACATGGACCGACCTAAAGGTAGGTTCTATGGGTCATTACAACATGGGTAGAAAGTAGGTTAAAGGTCCCCACAAGCTAGGACGTCGTATCTCTCAACTTGTGACGCCAGGAGTGCCACGTTGGTCCAACGGTACAGTTTGTCCAATTGAAAAATTCCTCATTTTATTAATTTGAAATTTACATTAATCATAGCAAAATTACATGGCTTTGGTCCTAGATACAATCTAAGATAAAGTACATGTGTTTGTTCCCTAGTTACAATCTAAAAATCAAAAATTACATGGATAAACATTTGACCTACTAACCCTTGATCTAAGTTCGGAGGCTATGTTACAAGGTGGGAAGGTGTTAGGCACCCAACTTGCCCGATGAAACCGGTCTTCTAGACTATGATGGCCAATATTCATATCACATCATCCAATATGTTATCAATCAATTTGCATGTTGAATTTAATGTGTGTGTATGTGATAAACCCTAATTCAATTTATTAAACATTGCATTTGGATTGAAAAATAAATTCTAGTGAATGTGTGTGAATGGCGATAACCTAGATTCAAGGATTTGAAAGAATTATTAAACAAACATGTTTTTCATATTTTTGATATGAATTTAAGATTAAAACTAGTGATATGCATGAACATGTGATGAACAACCAAGAACATGTGAAGAACATATAAGATCAATTAAGAACATTCAAACATATTCAAAGGAATTTAAGTGATTACTATCATGTTTTAATCTTAAATTCTCATCATGGCAACACAAAAAAAATTAGAGAAATGGATAATAACTTTATGAAAGATCCATATGGTGGAGGATGAGACTTTTGAGAGAGATCCTAAGGGTGGAGCAAAAGAAGAGCTAGGAGAGGGAGAGTGAGTCTCACTCAATACCTTGAGTATCAGAAAGACCAAGATATGACAAGACTACTCAACTTCACTAAAACTCAAGAGAGGAGAAGGGAGAGGATTTTTTTTTGTGTGTCTTGGAATGAAGGAGATGGAAGGTTTATATAGTAGTGGTGGAGAAAATATGAATGGAATGTCATTTAATGAGGGTTGACAAAGAATCATGAACCTAGACCTTATTTTAGCATTGGAGAAAATCTGGTGCATTAAATGGAAAGACTGGTGGGAGTGAGGAGCAAGCTAAAATTCGGTTTTCCCGTAACTGCTATAATAGCCTGTAGAGCCAACTTCAAAAAAATCACATCTGACTCAATTCTGATCGAAATTGTCTCGTTATTGTGCTCAAATTGAAGCTTCGGATGTCTAGTTTTTGAAAAAATTAACCTCATTCACAGATTCAAAATATTCTGAGAGATATCAATGAAATGGTGAGCAAAGGTCATTTGTTAGAAAATGGTTTCAACACAATTAATATTAAAAGGTCCCAAATTAGCTCCTAATTAACATTAAATGGCTCCCAATTAACATCAAATGGCTCCAATTACTCCCATTTCAGACTTAATTGATTCCAAATTTACTCTAATTAAAAGATAATTATACAAATTACTCATTGAATATTAATATTTAACTATCTAATTAATTAGGTGTATGCAGCCTCACCATAAAATGTAGTCCTAAACAATCAAATTATGACACATCATTTATCTCCAATTGATTACACTCATAACCAATTGAAATCAATTGTTCATAATCACATATAGTCGGACTCAATTTGTGATAGTGCATCTCAGCCATTAAAACTTGATTTGATGATAACTTTCAATCTGATGGTCTGATAAGGGCTTATGACCAGTTGATTTGATCGTTACAACATCAAGATCATTTTGGTGAAATGAGATTATAGATTTAATGGTTAGAATCAAGACGCATATTTCCGAGGTGAAAGTACCCTTTTACTCTCCATGTGAGGTTAAATGCGGGTTGCAAAATGGGGTGTCAACAACATCTTTCATGTATTTCAGAAGGGTTATATAGTTAAGTAAAGGTTATTTTGATTTACGTTGGTTGTTATTGCTATGAGTTGGGTTTAGCTTGAATTTTCTGCATTTGATTTATATATCTCATAATTCAAGGAGAGTAGTTTTGCCTTTACCTAGCCATAAGATTATACTACCATTGAGCTTAAAGTCCTACTTGATCCTAAAAGTGTATGGCTGGTATGTGTTTGGGATAAAAACTACGGATGAGAATGGTATTAACCTCATGTTTCTAGGAATTCAACATCCTTTCCAAGAAATATTTTTCTGTTGTTTTAGTGGCTGTTTTTGTATACACATGTGATATTCTTAAAACTTCTTCTTTCCTTTTTATTCACTTGTGATTTGAAGAGAGAAAAAAAAGAAGCCATTACTTCTATGTGTTCTTTCAGATTGTTGATGACTTAAGAAAGGTTTTGGAGTAGAGGTTCGAATCTAGATTATTCTTGGTCTATGCATGTTTGGAAAAGCTGGTTTGATTGGGTGGGCTACGCACACACACACTCCAAAAGTGAAGCTTGTGAAAACTCTTTAATATGATGAATATTATCCCAACTCAAAAATTGAAAGTTCATTTGTATGATATAATGATAAAGCAGACTAACATTTGTTGCAGGAACTTTTAGGAAACCTTTGAATTTTGTGGGTAGAGTCACTGCAAACCCTCACGAGAGTAAACTCGTCCACTAGGGGTTACCTAGGGGTTCAAGGACTTGCTACACATGGGAAGTGCAGTCATGAAGCCTACGAAAGTAGCTTGTATTTTAGTTTTAATTTTTCACTTTCAGTAGACATGGGTGCTTTGTGGATTGCTAGGGACTAGCAAGATTTAAGTTGGGGGGGGGGGTGTGATAAAATAAAAAGATGTAAACAATCAAGGGAAAGGAATTAAGGTTTTGGAATTCGCCTTGTAAGTCATATCAGCATATATTTATGATCATTAATTTTTTCCAACCACTGCATGATAATCTAGAAATTAATCTTGTTATCATGGAAAATATCATCATTAAAACTTATGTTTAAAAATCTAAAGCATGTTCTTCTTCGCTTTTTAAGTATAAAACCAAATCATCAATTATATCCGTAGCCAAACAAATCACAAGATATATCCAATTCTAAAAATCAAATAATAAATTGTATCCATTGACAGACAAATCACAAATGATATCCAATTTTATAATCAAGAATTAATAAACCAAGCATTCAATTAATTAAGACAAATCCTAAATCATGAGAAAAACATAATTGAACTCATATCTAGAATCTCATCTTAGTCAATTGATATGAAGTAAGAACAATTTAAATTACTAAAGAATAACTATTGTGGGAAAAAAATCAAATCACATAATTACTGATAATCCTTAACAAGGTTTCATCCTCAACCCTAATTATAAATTTAGCTACTTATGATAATTGAAAGAAAACACAAAAATAAAATACTAAACATTAAATTAGACAAATAAAATAAAACTAACTATTATGGAAGAAAACCAAAAAAGTAGCCGCACTTTCTATACATTTAGCGCCAAAAAAGTAGCCGCACTTTCTATACATTTAGCCCTTAGCCCTAGCACTAGCCTCAGCCCCCTAAATTTTTCCCTAAAGAGCCTTTAAATAGGTCAAGGAATTATAAGTTGAATTCCCGTTTGGAGAAGATCCCAGATTTTTAGGCTTCATGTAACCGACAATTTTGGCCCACTTAACGTTAGAATTTGGGCTCTTGGTAAACCACAAAGTTGTAGCCCTTTAAGTTGACTTTCCAACCTAACTTGAATCATCTTGATTGGACATTTGAACCGAAAGTTATACCAAAAATACTAACTGATATGCAGGCTGGAATCCTAATCCGAATTGGACTTGAATTTGGTACAAATTTCCTTTGATTCCTTACTCCAATTGGACTTAAATTTAATTGGGTTGGTCTTCCTTTGAATTCATGCTTGGCTGGATGTAAGTTGGCTTGATTCAATTGGCCTAGCCCCACTTTGCATGTAAAGCTCTAATTACCTGCAACACAAAGATATTATATAATCAGTCACAAAATAACATAAAAAGTAAGGCTAAATATGTAGATATAAGAGTACTTTGTTGTATGTAGACCTCGGTACTCCGAAAATTATATTGGTACGATCTCTTGCACTTAGGAGTCAGCAAGCAAACTTCCAAACAAAATTGTTTATTTTAAGAGGAACCTTCACTTTCCAAACCTTATTCCAAGTTTCCTGATTTAGATGAGGGAGCCTAGGTATGTTCAAAGTCCCATTGTTGAGAAGCTCATAGGCAGTTTTGACATGATATTCCCCATTATTGGAATATTTCCACACTAATTTGTCTCGGACTGAGTTTGTTTTTGGGATAGGGATTTGTAGGATATCACTAGCTTGAGGAGGAGGGTAAAGGGTTCTGACCAGATCAAATTTCCAAGAGGAAGTGTTGTGGTCAATTAGGTCCCCAACTGTGCCAGTTGGCAGCCTAGGGTCCTCCAGGTTTAGATATGAGCATTGGAATTAGTATTTGTGTTGAAGAGGGATATCAAAACCATCACCAATCCACCATCTTCCTTCCTTCAAGGCTGGATTGTCTTGTTTGATGATATTCTTCTAGTACTAGGAATGGTGTGGCTTAGGGCAACAATCCTGAATGGAGCATCTAGGAAAATATTTGGCTTTATAAGTTTTAGCTAGGAGGGATTAGGGATTGTGGTTTATTTTCCAAAATTGTTTGGATAACATTGCTTGATTCATGGTTTTGAACTTCTTTAGGCGTAGTCCTCTTAACCTTTTTGGTTGACAAACTTTGTCCTAACTCAGTAGGTGCAATTTCCTCTTCGCTTGATCATGCCCCAACCAAAAGGACCTGATTATAGAGTCCATTTTGTTACAAATGTTGTCAGGTACCTTGAAACAAGATAAGGTATAAAGGAGAAGAGATTGGAGAATAGAGGATATAAGGGTGGTTTTGATAGCTTGGGATAGCAATCTAGCTTTCCATCTTTGGAGTTTGGATTGGAGTTTATCAACCAAGAATTGAAAGTCAGCACATCTGTTACCTCTAAGCTTGAAATTTATCCCAAGGTACTTGGTATGATTTTGAACCAAGTTAACATGGAGGGCTTGGGCAAGGCCTTCCTGACCAACAGTAGGCATATTATAAGAACAATATAGATCATATTTGGCTAGGTTTAATTTTTGTCCTGAGATTGAGTAGTACCATTCCAGGATGAGTTGGATGTTTTCAATTGATTTGTCATCCTTTTTGAAGAAGAGGAGTGAATCATCAACAAACAAAAGATGGGAGAAAGAGAGACCATTTCTTCCAACCCTCACCTCTTGAATTTGTTTAGATTTTTAGCCTGTGATAAGGAAATGGATAGGATGTTAGCACAGAAAAGGAAGAGGTAGGGTGATAAGGGGTCCCCCAGTCTTAATCCTTGGGAAGGTTTGAATGTAGATGTCAAATTACCATTTACAAACAGTGTGTAGCGAATAGAAGAGACACATTCCATTATCCACTTAATCCACTTTGCCTCAAACTTCATTATTGTTAAAATAGCCTTAAGGAAGGTCTAGTTGACCCTGTCACAGGCCTTACTTATGTCAATCTTAAGCACTCCAAAGCTAGCTTTCCTACCCTTCTTCTTCTTAAGGGATCTTATGAGCAATAAGGATGTTATCAGTAATGTTCCACCCTTTAATGAAAGCATTCTGATAAGGAGTTATGATGCTGTCCATCAGGGGTTTTAGCCTATTAACTAGGATCTTAGATATGACTTTGTATGTTACATTACAAAGACTAATAGGTCTGAAATGTGAGGCCTCATCAGGGAAATGGGTTTTTGGCATGAGGATTATGAAGGTATGATTGAGAGGTTTAAAAAGAGACCCAGAATTGAAGAAAGCCAGGACTGTGCTGATGACATCTAATTTAACTGTGCTCCAAAATTCTTGAAAGAAAAAGGCAAGAATGCCATCAGGTCATGGAGCTTTGTGAGAGCCCATTTGAAAAACAGTTTCTTCAATCTCTGAAGCTGTAATGGGTCTATTGAAAGAGCTATGATGGTGAGCAGATAGTATAGGAATGGGAAAGGACTAAAGTTCCTGAACTATACTATCAAAACTTGATTGGTTCTTACTCTCAAAACAGGTCTTGAAATGGTCTGCCAGGATGATCTTAATTTCCCCTAGATTTTTTGTAATACTCCCTTGGTTATCCTTAATTTGGAGGATTCTACTTCTGGCTCTTCTCTATCTTACAACTGTTTGAAAGTATTTGGTATTTCTATCCCCTTGGAAAATCCATCTAGTTCTAGCATTTTGAGCCCACATCAATTCTTCCCTATTTAGAAGGTCCTCTAATTCATTTCTAAGAGTTCTTTCCTTCATAACATCCTTAATAAAGTTAATGGAGTTTTGGATTTGTTGCAGCTGAGCTTGCTTCAGTTTAATATCTCTCTCAACTTTCCCAAACACATTTTTGTTCCATTCCAAAGCTTTCCTTTTAATACTTAAGAGTTTTTTTCTTAATTGTTCTGCTCTAGAACCATGTGAATTAAGAACCTAGGCCTGTTGGACCATATCTTTACATGATGGATGGGTAGTCCACATATGTTCAAATCTAAAAGGCCTTTTCGTAAATGGGGTTTGGTAGTCAAAATCCAAAATAATTGGAACATGATCTGACCTGATGATGGGAAGATTTCTAATAGAGTATGAAGGATATAAGTTAATCCACTCAATACTGGCAAAAGCCCTATCAAGTTTTTCTGTAACCAAACCATTCTCCTCTTTATTATTCATCTAGGTAAACCTTTGCCCTGTGGCAGTGAGATCACACAAATGTAGATTTGAAATGACTTGTTGAAATAGGTTGGCACCAGCAATACTACCTTGTGTGAAAGAAAATTTCTCATCCTTTGACAATATTTGGTTGAAATCCCCAATGCAAAGCCAATTGGGATGAGCAGTGGCTTTAAGGGAGGAAAGTTGCCACACCTCCTCCCTCTTAGCTTGATCAAGGTGACCATACACAAAGGTGATTGAGATAGGTTTACCCTTGTTATCTAGGAGGTCTATGTGAATAAGGAGAGCAAAATCAAAAGTGACCTTAAGACTTTGTCTAGGCATCTAGACTAGAAGTAGACCCCCACTAAGACCCACTTTAGGAACCTCCCATCCATCAATAAAACCACACCTAGTCCAAACTTCCTTACCTTTACCTTGTACTATCTTTGTTTCCATAGGGAACATAAAATCAGGTTTAAACTCTTGGGCTTTTTGTTGGCATTGAAGAACTGCAGAGGGTTTGCCCAAACCTCTGCAGTTCCAAATTAGGATCCTTATGGTTGTAGGGGAAGCTGATTTGGGTTAGCTTCCTAGCACTCACGTGGATTTTTTGAAGTTTCCTTAGCAAGATAATAGTCACAAATTGCATTAAGATAACAAGAGTTTTTAAAGGAGGCATTGTTGCCACCTTCCTTTGAAAAGAAGCCACAGAGGAGTTTCTGGCAAATGTTTCTTCCTAGCCTCCCAAGTTTTGATCTGATTCTCTTTTTAGAGGGCACATGATCTCCTTTCAGCCATTCCTCACAATGCAGGCTAGTTAAAATTCCTGGGTCTGAAGAAACTGAAATTGGGGAAGGTGGGCTTGGGCCAAAGTCAGTAGGGTCTGTGGTTATGATATTGTTGAGCCCAGTATCCAAGCTGACAGTGTGGCTATGTGCAATTTCCACCTGTGGTTCAGGTTCTACCAAGTATTGAGTCCATGTATGATCTTGGCCCATAGCTTGAGATATTTTAATTTGAGGCCCATTACTGGGACTACCCTCTTCAAACCTAAATCTGTCTCAATTAACCCTTTGGACCAAAGATTCAATAAAGGGTTCTGGAGCCTCAAGATAAAAGGACCATTTTCTGCAACCTAAGTCCATCGGAGAGAAGCATCTGTTGGGAGTACCCATGGTGGGTGTAGGGTAAAAGTTACAGTGCTATCAGGGTTATGTGAATGGTTAGAGGAATTAAGAGGTACCTAGTCAAGGGTGGGATTGGGGGGAAGGTCAGAGTTATGGATATGGCCAGGGGATGAACCTGGGGAGTTAAAGGGAGTGGGTGGGATTGAGGGATTACCTAAAGATAGGGAAAATATTGCAGAGTTTAGGGTTGCATGTTCATTTTCAGACTGGGACGTAGGAGGGAGAGGATGGGGAGGGTGAAGACTATTAGGATTAGGGATGTTAGGTGTTTTGGGGTCTGGGAAAGCTTGGTGACTATCTTCTTGGGAATGAGAAGAGGTGTTGGAATGATGTTGATATTGGTTAGGGTGGTCAAGGGGGTTGTGAGTATGTGTATGGTGAGAAGGTTGCAAATTCCCATACCTTACTTGGGTTGTCTAGCAGCATCTTCTGTTGTAGAAAGGTCTAAGTTCATTGTGAAAGTGTGGCTCCAGTGAATCAATCCAAACTTAACTTGGTGAATGCATTGAATTCGATGTCGTTGACAGATAAGCATCCTTTCAATCTCATCCATACTCTTACTACATTGGCTTCTTGTATGACCAATCAATCCGCAATGGACACAAAGTTTATCAACCCTCTCATATCTGCATTGTGCCCAAGTCCGAGAACCATCATCAAGACGCAATATGAAACCTGCAGTAAGTGGCATCCATGGATCAATTCAAACTTTGACGTGCATGAATCTTATTTTTCTAGGTATTTAATCCTCCTAATCAACCCTTTCAAAGATACCCATAATCTGACCCAAATGTTCTGCTTGTTCTAGGTACTGGTACTCTAGGGGCAACCCGTGTAATTGAACCCACAATGAGACATAGTTTAGTTGCAATCTATTCAGGACCAAATTTGGTCTCCATTTCTTCAATTCTAGGAAAGCTCCATCCACTACCCATGGTCCTTTCGAGCAGAAGTGATTAAGATCCTTTAAGAGCTCAAAATGGATTAGATAAAAGAAGGAATCTCTTCCTACTACTGAAACAACACCTCTATTCCGCCATGCAAAATTGATTATTAGCTGCAGATGATGAACAGAGAACTTCCTATAGTCTAAGATGAACCCAATGGCACACTGACCCTAGAAATCCCTTTGCATGTTGATATTTTCAAAATCAGCTTCAAGAATAGGGCCATGCTGAGTAAAAGGTGTTTCATTGTCTTCACTGGCCTGGGAGGAAGCTTTAGAATCTTTAATAAAGGGACCAACACTGACCTTGGACTCACTACTCTCAGTCCAGCCAAACTCTCTAGTTGGAAACTGGTCCCCCATGGTCAGCAACAAAAGGGAAAGTAGACACAAGGTTCCTAAATGAAAAGCTTCAAAGATATGTAATCAAGTTTATGTGGGAGGTCATACATGTTCATTTCTAAAATTGAGATAGGTCACTCTACTTAGTACTAATTGTGTATAACTTGGTTGAATTGATCATTGAAACTTCACGTTAGACTAAGGACTATCTCATATTTGATATCCACCCATATCACACATGTCTATGTTTTGTGAATGCCTTATTCATTTGTGTGATTGTACTTAATTAAATGTGATATACATACTCAAACATCTGTTGATCAAACCCAAAAATATTTTTGAGTATTTTAGTTGTTTTTGGAAAGTATTTTGTTTCGAAAATTGTCACAAAAATTCAAAAATTTTCAACTCTGCCTTTTGGCGACTTACTCGCAAGTCGCGAGTTTACCTAGAATGCTTTGTGACTCATTGGCAAGTAAGAGCTCAAGTCGCGAAAAAGACTTAGAAAATTTTTCAAAATCTGGGTTTTAAACTTTGTGGTGACTCATTTTGGTGACTCATTCGCGAGTCCATCCAGAGGCATTCATGACTTACTGGCGAGTGAGAGTCCCAGTTGCAAAAAAGACTTAGAGAAATTTCTCAAAATTTGGGTTTAAGGGATTTTGGCAACTTAGTTTGGCGACTCACTCGTGAGTCAATTGAGTCACGAAAAATGTGTGTTTTGCAAAAAATAGTGTTAAAACTCAAATAGTTTTTCAAAACTTTTCAGTTTCCCTCGCATCACGTGCTTTTCTCTTTGTCTTCTCTGCCTATCCCTCTCTCAAAACTGCCATTTTCAATCCAAAAACCTCCATTTTCATCTTCAATCTCCACATAATCATTAGTTGTTTTCATGCCTTATATGCACACTTTTTTATATGATGCATTCACACACAATCTTTGACATGTTGTATCTCCACTGCCATGATTATATTATGCTTTGATGTTTAGCATCTTCACATGTCAAATTTTTTTTTTTGAATTGCTCTTTAAATTTCAGTTTTTAGGGTTTAATTCGTAGTGTATGTTTTTGGTACTAACTTGTAGCTAATCAAGTTTGTTGCCATTTTTTTTTTTTAATCTTGCTCTTTGCTATTTCATTATATTGCTTGAAGATGTCTCCTTTCAAAAAGTCAACAGTGAAAGGAAGCAGTAGCAAAGGGAAGGAACCAGTCATTGACCTCAGTAGTTTCTCCCCTAAGTCAAAGAAAACTCGATCTTTAGCTGGAGTTTTCGATGACACCCGATTCAGATCCTATATTGCATTTCAAGCATATTTTAGCTACTTCCAAAATGCCTCTATGGTAATTGAACAGGTTGTTGAGCAAGCTACTCTTCTTGATACAAACATTCCTAAATGGATCACTTCTAAGGATTGGAACGGCCTTCTATTGAATCTTGAAGATCCTTATGAAGAGCCTGTGAAAGAGTTTTATGCAAATGCTATCTTTGATGGGGAAGAGCTACGATGTTGGGTGAGAGGAAAGGACTTTACTATAACGCCTTCATATCTTGCTCTCATTTTGAACATCAATCGACCAGTGTTTACAAAACCATCGATGTATGATGAAATGGAACCGGATCTTGACATTCTTCAAGACGCTTTCGGAGAAAACTTGGATGTGTCTTCAAATGGGAAATCAATGGGTCTATCATCGTTATCTCCCGAGTTAAGGTTGCTCACAACAATAATGTTCCATAATCTTTATCCTCTCTCAAGCACCAGACATATGAATCTTCGTCAGGCTCTATTTCTTCATGACTTGATTACTAATGAAGAAATTGATATATGTTCTCATATCTTTCACATTTTGGTCAAAACTTCTGAGAGGACGGCCTCTAGGATCTGCCTTCCATTTTGTTGCGTCATCACAAAGATATTGAAGCTAAAAGGAGTACCCACTATGGAAGATGAGTATTCTCAATCAAAGCAAAGACCAATCAACATTACCACTCTCAATGCTATAATAGGCCATAGCCGAAAGAATGTCAAGCAAGAGAATAATGCTTCTCAAGGTGATACAAGCTCTAGCTCACACTCCTATGATGATAAGTTGGACAACATCATGGCTTCCGCGCAAGACATTAGCACAAAATTGTCTGGCCTCACATCTATCATGCACTCTTAACACACCCGATTTGAAACAAAGTTTACCTCTCTCCAAACTCAATTGGATCAAATCCAAAGGAAGCTAGAAGAAGATGATGACTAGCTATTCCATGACAAAAAGGGGGAGATTGGTGTTCATGATAGGGAGAGAGCTATGATAGGGGGAGAGAGTTAAATCAAAGGGAGAGCAAGAAATTCAAAAACAAGCTTTTCTAGTTTTTCTTTGTAGCTATTACTAGTCTATGTTCATATTTCATAGTTTAAGCTTATGTTGTGTACTTGATTATGTTTTTATGTACCTTTGCTGATGTAGCTTAGTACTCTTGTGCTCTTGTTGGATCTTGTATCTTTGATGCAATCTAAACCTAATGCTTCGTGCTTTAGTGTTCTTGCATCGGTTGAGTGTTGGACATGCAAATGATACTTATAATTGAGCTTATTTACTTGCATGTCTAGATGTTCATTCATCGTGTGAATGTTCATTGTAGTCACTATTTATAGTGATTGTTTTTGTATGGTCAAGACATGCTTCGTTATCATATTCATACTTGCTTGATCATATTGTGCTTGCTCCATATGCATTATAAGTTTTCTACTTACAATGAACTTAATGAGTGCATTTTGTGATATTGTTTTTAGGAAACTTGTTCGTATGGTTCAAGAGCTTCACAAATCTAGAATTAGGTGTGAGTGAGTTATGGCAACTATTCTCAATTTACATTTTTAAGTCTAGAGTTTGTTTTAGGGTTTTGTCACAGAATAACCAAAGGGGGAGATTGTAAATTTGAATTTATTCAACTATTTGTTAGCTTTATTTCGTGTCAAATTTTCTTATAATTCAGCATTTAGAAATCTTGTATATAGGTGGGAATAATGTAAGGGTTGTGTGTGAGAGAGTGAGGAATTGATCAAGAGTGTGCAACAAGATATGATTTGCGACTGACTCGCAGTGCTGACTCACCAAAGTATAGCACACGTATGAAGCATGCAAGAAGTTGAAGGGTTAGGACAGCTGGTTCACTACAGAACAAAAAGTATAGTATGACCTATCTATTATCTGACCACTGGAACTCTTGACTCATCCCAGTCGTGAGTGACTTGCCAGTGCACCCTGTTTTACTGAAAAGTAACTTTTCACATTCCTTCTCATACCCTACTACAAATACCCTTATACCTACGAAATGTAGAGAGCTTCCGGAGAGAATTTTGAGAGAGAAACCCGAGAGAAAAACAAGATTGATTCATCCACAATCTTATACATTTGATTCTCCAAATTCTTTTACACTCATCCTTTCCATTGTCATACCCATGAGAGGATCTTAAGCCAAATCCTTATCTCACCACATTTAGAGCAGTGAGAAGGTTCATGGTTTTTGGGAAGCAGTTCAAGAGCAGACAAGGTTAGGAATAACCCTGTTAAAGCAAGAAGCTTAAAGGGCTTAGGTGCATCAGGTAGATTAGGCTTGGAGGGTCTATTGCTATTCATGTATCCCAACTGATTTTTTACTGGATCATTTTATCGCTTGGAGGCAGCGGAGAGGTTTTTTACCGAGTTTTTCAGTTTCCTTTTTGATAACACGTGCCGGTGTTATCTTGTGTTTACTTCTCTCTATCCTTTACTCTTTGCTTTTAATTACTGCTGAGTTATGATTAAAATATGGTTTAAAGTAGTTTGCATATTTGGGTATTGCTTATATTTATCATTCCACACATCAATTTTTTGAATATAAGCTTGTATTGGATATTTTGTTTTTGGGGTCGAAACATTCACAAGTGTTTTACACACTAAGTGAGCTTTCAACAAGGACTGTAAGCAATCCAGTTCTTCACAATTCAAAAATCAAGATAGAGGGAAGAAAAATGCTAAGGATGGCGGTCAATATACTGTTCCCTCTGGACCAAAGTGCTTCGGATGTCATGGTTTTGGACATATGAAACAAGAATGTCCAACATATCTCAAGTCGATTAGGAAAAGCAAGGCTTTTGCTGCTACCTCGAGTGATATTGAGCCTGAGACTAAGTCAGATAACAGTGGTGACAAGGGAATCTTGAGTGCTTTCACTACCACAGTGGATCCTACTGAGAGGATCATAGAAGCAGTGGATGAAGAAGAGGACTTGGTGGAACCTAAGTTTGAGAAAATGGACAATTAAGATGATATCCATACAACCTATGCTAAGTTGTATAAGGTTTCCGAGAAGCATGAGAAATTTTATAGGCTAACCACTAAGAAGTTGAGTGATATGGAACTAGATCGAGAGAAGCTCTCTACCAAGGTTGATGAAGCAAATCAAACCATTGGAGCATTGCGATTTGGGAAAATTTCTTGGCTAAAAGGACCAAGAAGCTTTAAGTGGAGCTGTCTCAAGTCAGAGCTTAATTGGAGAGGACCTCAAGTGCAAAACTCGATGAAATGTTAAGCATTCAGAAAGCTGCTTTTGACAAGACCTGTTTGGGGTATGATTTCTCTTCTCCTAATATTGCCTCCTCTAGTACAACTGTGTTTGTCTCACCTGCTGATAATGTTAATTCTGAGAACAATGAATCTAAAACTAAAATAGCTAGTGAAAACTTAGATAAAGGAAAATCTATTCTAGGAACACCCTCTAAGGTTGAAAAGAAAGAGATTAGAAACCTTAGGACTAAGAAGGAAAACAACAAAAAGTCTCAACAGAAGAAGCCGCATTTTTGTCATCATTGTGGAGCAAATTGCTATAAGTGGTTAACCACTCAACATAGCAATAGTGTGTTATCATCTGGTGGTTAAGATCAGATTCCATCCTTTCTTGCTCCTTTTAAAGATCTTCTCAAGGCTCTCATGTTCCTTTTGAACTTGAACGGTTTCAATTCTTCCCCCTCACCTTCAGATCAAAGGTTCGCACAAAGGAAAGGTCCTTCCTCAAAACCTAAAGTATGGAAGGAAAAAAGCTCAAAGTGATTCTGTCACGTTTGTTTCTCTCTCCCTTTATATTCTTTTGCATTACTTGTTTTTGAGTCTGTCTAGTTTTATGCTTTGTGTGTTTCTTTATGTTTTTGTTTGGTTGTTTTTAGTCTTTGTTTTATTTTGCTTTTCATAAAAAAAAAAAAAATGAAAAATTGAAAAAAAAAAAAACAGTGTGTTTATGTATATTGGTACTTATGTACCTTGGATGGCCATTGAAACAAAGTTTTCTAAATTTTGTATCTCTTGTAACTTAGATGAGCATCTCAATGCACAACTAAGCAAGTGAACTTTGTGACTTGTGTTTGTGATGAGTACGATTGAGATTGTCTCTTATATCCCATATTCATATCACTCTTTTTAATGGGAAGGACTAGAAAATTCTAAGAGAAAGAAATAAATAACCATCTTACCACTAAAGCCTGCCAATCATGAATAACATCTGTGTGCTTAGGCACAATAAAATTGGGATGTTTCAACTTACATAAATGGGTATTTCTTTTCTCTCTCTTATATGCCCATGCAATGTTGTGCTCAAAAAGAAAAATATGCAAAGAAAATAAAAGCAAAAAGAATCAAAATGCTTTTAATATGATTGCAAGCGTGTTTCTAGGAGATGTGGGAGTTATAGAATGTATCTCGAAGGTGATAGTCCCCATCAAGCAGTTTTGATTGTGTGTGAGTGTAAGTGATTTTCTCTAGTCTTGAATCTTCATAATATGAGATACTTATGCACTTGCTATGTTTTCACACACAACACGCAAACTCTTTGCTACTTTTGATATATGTGTAAGTATAATATGATTTGGCCATCACAAGAAATACAATGTTAATATATACTTACTAAACTGTTTTAATTTGTTTTTGAAATATAAAATTGGTTAGACTTGTTTAGTGTGTGTGTGTGTGTGTGTTTTGGATCTATGAATGCTTTGCACATATGTTGAAAGATTTTTTGAGAGCTTAATATACTGATTGGATCTTTGGTTGAGTAGCTTGCTTGCTGCATTCAATCCTTATGTCTTTTCTCCATTGAAAACTCCTTTTCTTCAAGCTCGATAGCTTCTCGACAGATTCCTTAATCGAGCAATTTTCCTGTGCTCTCTGCCTTCTTGATAGCATCTTGATAGATTCTTAATCCATCGACATTTCTGGCTTTCTTCTCGATAGAATCTTGGCAGCTTCTTCGATCCATCGAGCCAAAATTGTGTGCCTTCTGTCTGCTCGATAGCTTCTCGACAGATCTTTGATCCATCGAGATCAATCTTTTGCTGTCGGGAAATACTTGACAGCACCTTTACAGATCCACTTCTGTCGAGATTTAGTGCTTGATAGATTCTCAATAGACTTCACTTTTCTTATATCTTTCTCGACAGATCTCCTTCTCTCTCTAGTCCTAAACACTCTTCTCTCACTCAAATCACTCTACCCACTCATTTTTCAGCCTAATCCAAGCTAGATCCACTTGGTAAGTGTTCTAAACCCTCTCATTTACATGCATTCATGCATTTTAGACCTAGGTTTTGGGTTTTTGAAAATTGATAGGCCAAGAATGTATTGACCCCTTGTGATGAATTAACCAATTAATTAGCCAAGTTAATTAATTAATTAATCTGATTAACATGCAATACGTGTGGTAGTACAAACAAATCATCAATTAAGTTAATATGTAGTAGAAAATAAAGTTGACACGGTGATTTGTTTACAAATTGGAAAATTCTACAAGGTGAAAACTCCATTGGGTCATTTTAAGGTCATCACTCTCGAGAATTTACTATTATCACAACAAGCGGTTACAAGTAAAAGAATCCTAACACTTTATACCAACCTATAGTTGAAACTTTATCCCAATAACCAATTGGACTTGTTCTGTAGTGACAATCTCTCATTTTCAATGCACGGCTCCCAGTACGGAACTAACTAATTCGATGCGCGGATCCTTATACGTGACTTACACACCAACTTGAGAAGGATGTTGGCTACAAAGTTCTTCAGTTCATCAACACCATGAAAATTACGAAACTCCTAGGTTACAAAATCCTACGGTGTACAAATGTAGCAGCTTCTTCAAGAGAAAGATGAACTAGGGCAGATGTCTTCGATTCACAATATGCTTGTGAAAAACTTTTGCACTAAGGTGCATCAGCTGTGACGGCTCTTAAAACAATACTTATATATGTTTAGGGTTGTGAGAAAATAAAGCCCAAACATCTATACACGGATTGGAGTGAAATCAGATTTGAAAAACTAATTTTCTTAAATCTCGATAGATACCTTATCTATCGAGCAGCTGTTGAGTATCGGACTTATACAGCCTTTCAAACCTTAATAGACTCTAGCTATTGAGCTAGCTGTTGAGTTTTAAAATCCAGCACTTCTTCACTTGATTCTTGGATAGACTTGCATGGCTTTAACACTTGAACTTACAACATTGTTTCTTGAAGCATTAAACACATCATAGATCTACCCAATTACAAGTAAAGTGCGTTTTGTCAAAAGATTAGCTAATTCTATATTGACATATGTTCCTAACATGATTCACATATGTCCTAACACTACGTATCATTACATCTTTTTCAAAAACCAAAAAATAGATTTGTATCTTCCTTAGATGCAGATCTGAATTTTTCGAACACAAAAACTGATTTGTATCTTCCTTAGATGCAAATTTGAAATTTTCAAAATCAAAAACTAATTTGTATCTTCCTTAGATGCAACTCTGAATCTTTCTAACACAAAAACTAATTTGTATCTTCCTTAGATGCAAATCTAAAATTTTTTAACAGAAAAACTGATTTGTATCTTTCTTAGATGTAGATCTAATTTTTTTTTTTTTTTTTTTATAAACATAGCAAAATTTGAAATAAAAAAAAGAAAGTCATGAGTAGTAATGTTTTGTTTGATGCAAGTAGCATAGGTTTATTTCATGAATGTAGTTCTCTTCTTTAAAAAAAAAATTCTTTATTTTATTTCACATAAAAAAAAAAAAAACAAATCTGATTTTTTAAAGCTTTCTACAAATAGAGATCTTTTTGAGCGGTTTTAGACCCCTTAAAACACAACCAGATTAAGTAGCCTAGTTAATTAGCCAAGTTGTTACTTAGTCAAATTATGTAATTCTAGGTTAAAACAATCAAACAATCATATAAAAAATATAAAGCATCGGAAAAGTAAATAACACAAGATATGATCACCTAGGAAACCACACGGTAAAAACCTGGGGAGGATTTGACCTAGCTATCCTCAAGGTAAACCTGAATCCACTATGCAAAAGAATCGAAGTTCATACAGAAGGACTACAAGCTCCCTGCTTGACTTTCTAATACTACCCACCAGTAGAACTTACTGACACGACCATGTGCAAGCTCCGAATCTACGGACTCCTTCTTTCTTGGATTCTCCAATCAGCTACAAGCAGCCATGCTTAATATTCTTTAAACTTCAATGGTAGCAATCGAGTTGATCATCAAGATGTTGAAGTAATCTCTACCTTGAAAACTCTAAGCTTTGTGTAAAGGCAAACTCCTCTAGATCTCATAAGAGATTTACACAAAACAGAAAAGTATGAGCAACAACTCAACTGGAGCAACTCTAAAAACGTGGCTAGGGTTTTTCTTTATATACCTAAGGTAAAAACAGAAAACCCAAAACGTTTTATGAGCTAGGGTTAAGCTGGAATATTTTGCAGAAAAACATTTTGCCCGAGATTCGATCGATTGAGTCTTTCCTTCAATTGATCGAGCTAGGCCGAAATGTACCAATGCATCTTGCAGCCACTCGATTCCAACTTTACATGAAAGACGAACTTTGAGCAAGTCTAAATAAGACTAACTAACCTGTTTTGATCATGGTTTGCCAACAATACAAATTAGAGTTCTAAATACATAAATTCCTAAATCTTTAGAACCTAACACTTTTCATCTACAAAACAGATTTGATTTTTTTTACATACAAACCAAAAACCAATTTTTTTTACTTTGTTTCAAAATAGATTTGATTTTTTTACATACAAATCAAAAACCAATTTTTTTATTCACAAAAACAGATCTAGAATTTTTTTTGAAAAAGAAAAGGATGCATTCATAAATAAATTTATGTGGCTTAGTTTAGTTAAGTGTTCCATGTATACATATCATTCACATCATGCATAAAGGGGTACATTGGTCATGAGAGTTTAAAAAACCAGACTATGTATGGGTAGAATGGGTGTCTAACACCTTCCCATTCCGTAACCTAACCTCCAAATTTAGTGTCTTTGGATAGGTGGACCTAGGTTTTATCTTTGCTTTTTAATTTGGGTGGATTGTAACTAGGGCAAAAGCCTATGTATCTTTGGTGGTTTGTAACTAGGACCCAAAGTCATGTAATACTTAATTTATCAAGTTTGTATTTTTTTATTCAATCAATGAGAATGGAACAATTTAGTCATGTAAAGTTGTATTTAATTTTTTTCTTATTTTTTAGTATAAAAAGTAAGTGACGACTCCACACCACTTACCGAAAAAGAGAGGTGTCTTGAAAAAGTACTCAAAATCTCTTTTTTTTTTAGGGCACCTTTGCGGTCTCGCACAATGACATCACCATTCACACACATTCACTAGAAGCTACTTTTTTTAATCCAAATGTAATGATTAAAAAATAAAATTAGGGTTTCTCATATGTACACACATTAATTTCAAGCAAAGTAATTGATTGATAATATTTTGGATGATATGACATAAATGTTGGCCGCTATAGTCTAGAAGACCGATTTACTGGGCAAGGTGGGTGCCTAACACCTTTCCATCTTATAATATAACCTCTAAGCTTAGATCAAGAGTTAGTAGATCAAATGCTTGTCCATGTAATTTTCAATCTTTACATTGTAACTAAGAAACAAAGCCATGTATTTGATCTTAAATTGTATCTAGGACCATAGCCATGTAATTTCCTATGATCAACGTACATTCATTCTCATATCAATAAAATGATGAATTTTTCAATTATGGTTTTCTTATTTATTCCAATAATTAAATAAGTAGTGGCTCCATTGTAAAATCCTTAATCTAAAGAGAAAAATGTAATCAGTAGAATCTCCATTTTGAGAGGCAATAATATGACTTCACCCATTCACATCAATTTGGCCCAAAGCAATCAATTCAAAACGGGCTGGGGACACAGTCTCTCATAGTAAGACTTATGTCCCATAATGGAGAATACAAATGTGTATGATACAAAATATAAAGATGTAAATATCACTCATAAGATATATTATAAAATGCAATTGATATGATATTTGACTATCGAGCCTCTAACATGGTAACAGTAATTTCATTGGTTGAGGATGATTGGTTCTTGCTTGATGAAGTTGATTTTTTTCCTACAAAGAAACCCAACTCTTTGGGTTCAGGTAATGAACTCTCACCATGTAACATCATAACCACACATGGCATATTTGGTCGATCGTTGTGATGTTGTTGCAAGCATAAGAAACTAATATGAAGGCAACGTAGAATCTCCAATTGGATTACAGAGCCCTTTAAGCAAGTATCAATCAGTTCTAAAGGTCTGCCTTCTTTCCATAATTTCCATGCCTAAGACATTTTAAAATTCTTTATCATTATTTGTATCATTATATGTAATAAGACAGAGAATGAAATCTTTTGAGAACTCACATGTCCAACAAGGTTTTGAGTATTGTCTAGATGGAAAGAGCCTCGATTTTTCTTTCCACTTATTATCTCCAACAACAATATTCCAAAGCTAAAGACATCAGATTTTACTGAAAATAGGCCATCAATGGCATATTCGGGTGCCATATAACCACTGCAAACACATCATTAAGCATGAAAATCTTTGATTAAAAAATATCAACAATAAAACATGTTAAGAATACGTACTAAGTTCCGACGACTCTATTTGTGTTTCCTTCAATCTGATCTCCACCAAAGATTCTAGCCATACCGAAGTCAGAAATTTTTGGATTCATCTTACTATCAAGTAAAATATTACTTGCTTTGAGATCTCTATGTATAATCCTCAATCTAGAATCTTCATGAAGATATAGAAGCCCTCGCGCAATCCCACAGATAATGTTGAAGCGCATAGACCAACCTAAAACTTTAGCTTTTGTTTGATCTGAAAAGTTTCTCACTTATGTTAATACTAAGTTTAACTTGAATATGAAACAAGAAATTGGCATTTCTTTAAATAACAATAAAAAATTTTATGAAGTTTGGTAAAAAAAATTCATGAAGTACAAACCAAAAATGAAGGAGTCCAAGCTTCCATTGGGCATGTATTCATAGATTAGCATTTTCTCGTCCCCTTCAATGCAATATCCCAAAAGCCTAACAAGATTTCGATGTTGCAATTTGGCAATTAGTATAACTTCATTTTTAAACTCACTAAATCCTTGTCCAGATTTCTGTGAAAGCCTTTTCACAGCAATTTCTTTTCCATCTATTAATGTACCCTGAAAATTCACATTTTCAAATTGATTTTATTGAAGTTGAATATGGTGAGAATTGCTTTTTATTTTTTGTGATCTTTAAAAAAGCTTGTTGCAAGGTTACCTTATATACAAGTCCAAAGCCACCTTCACCAAGCTTGTTACAGCTTGAAAAGTTGTTAGTGGCAATGACTATGGTAGCTAGGGTGAAGAATGGGACCTCCATGTCTTCACTTTGGCCTTCAATGTTTTGGTCTATTATCACATTATTCTCCATTTTCTCTGCTAAGATCAAGATGAGCTTCACATTATACATCAGAAATAAGAGTATCGCACTTGTTAAGTTCCGTCTAGATCAACTAGTTAATTATACAACATAATTATTATTTGATTTCAAATCAAATAAATTAATTAGGTGATCCAAAATATCAATATCAATAACCAAAAAAGAATAAGTGATCAAGTCATAAAGCAAAACAATAAATGCATAAGACACAATATGATCCTGAAGTGGAAAACCTATGGATAACTCTTTAAAGGAAAAGGGGCTATATGAGTAACCTACTCCCACTAAGGCAATCAACTAGAAAAGAATGTGTTTTATAGTCTTGAAAAAAACCATTCTACCGAGACTCTACATTCCAAATCGATAATTCACTGCTGCTACTCACAATAGCTTTAAAACTTTTGAGTTTCTTCCTATACGGTTTCGCTCATGAATGGCAGGTCTGTGTAAATTAACTTAGAACCTTTGGTGCACTCCAATTAAGGTGCCTCCTTGAATATTTGATCTACAGTCAACTAACTAGAAGAAATGCTGTGTGGTTTTGAACTTTGGATCACAAGATTTTATAAAACTACTAGGATTCTCTCAAGAAAGCTCATGGATGAAAGGCATGGTTTTTTCACTATAAGTATTGTGCTAGTTTCTGCCTTTCCAACTTTACTGGAAATCTTGCATAAAATAGTATAAATTGGTGTTTACATATACGGTTATAATCCTAATCAAAACAAGATTTAGATTATTTTTTGTGATTCTCGTTCAATGGGCCATTTCAGCCCATCTTTTTTTTTTTGGGAGCAAATTTCAGCCCATCTATATTTACTAGCTTGAGTCAGCCTCTTGGTCCCCCTACTTTAGGCCACAACATATTTTAGCCTTACTACTATATTTCTTAAGATCAAATGGCTAAACTTCGTAGCTTTACATCTTATTAACTGCTTTGTACGTTTCTAGAAGTTCAATTAAAAAATCTTGAAATATCTTTTCCAAAGTGGGTCGGAGAGAAATATTACCTCTGAAGTTTGTCCTTTTGCTTATGCAGTAGGTAATCAAGAGCACCCCAAAAACGACCGCAATTGCAACCACAACTATCATTATCACCTTCATCTTTTGCTTGTCTTTCTCCTCTTTATGATTGACTTGGCAGAAGAAAAGCAAAAATATTTTAGTAATGCAATAAAATAGATGGAAACAACAAAGATTAAAGCTTCAATGGCATGTAAATATATAAATTAAAGAGCAATAGAGACCATAGGCCTATTACCTTGCTCTGAAGCAGGCATTCGAATATATACATCCTGCCTATAAGCATCCTGCCCATTAACTGCAACCTGTCTAATATCAATTAGATCCCCAAACCACATGGCGCAGCCACTTCCTCCATTTGTAATATTTGAGTTTGCATAAGCCGTACAGGAACAGTTGTTCAAACATTTGACTCTGCATTCGTTAAGATTCATACTTCCGTTCACCCGGGAATACGTGGTATCTGGCATTTTGAGCCCAACAAATTGAGCAAACCCAATTTTATCTTTGTCCTCGCAGCTCAATTGGGTAATACGTACACATCCCTTAGACCACTCATCTGGGTTCCATGTATCTGGTGACTTATGGTTGAATCCTTCTACACATTGACAGATTGGTGACTCACCAATGATACAATTTCCATAAGGACCACATAAATTATAACCGTCACAATTGTCTTTTGGCATAGATAAGTACAGTCTCCATTTTTTTTCTTCCGAGACCCATATGTAGCGCTCATATAAGGACGAAGTTTGGTTCAAAAGTGCTCTTGAGAGTACAGAATTTTTAATCATATTGTATATGAAGTACACCTCATCGCTGTCGATGACAAAATCGTAGGTGTAAACTGGATTGTCCTTTAAGTCTGGTGCACCACTGAGACTAAGGCCATTCCATGGTCCTGTCCGGAATAACTTCTCGGTGCCTTTGTTCATGACTATCTCAGGGTAATTATGAAGTTCAATCCCCCAACTCAGTTCTCCTGGAGATGGATCATCTGGACTTTTCCAAGCAGTTAGGCGCCGTTGCAGACCAGTCCTTAAGTCCCATCCAAGCTTCATCCCCGGTAGCCAAGTATCAGAAGGATGGTCAAAGCTTTGCCACAAATAATTTTCTGGGTCTTCTTCGTTCTCTTCTCTTAATACTAGATTTCCGGAATCTAAAAGCTGGACTATTGGATTCCAGGCCTGTTTTGTTGAATTTGCCGACCAAGCCACTGTTCTATTCTGGCTGAGAAGAACAAGACTGCCTGAACTGTTTACCATCAACATGCCAGACGAGTCGTTTATTGGATTGAGCCGATTTGCTACCCAAACAACCGTTCTAACTGGGATATTGTTATACCATATTCCCAAGTAACGGTTACGGGACTTACCAGGACTAAAGAACCCCAGTGCGTAGCTTTCATGTTTAGAGACCAAGGTTATGCCCTCACTGAGGGATTCGGATTTTGAAATGCTGTCAGCAGCATCCGACAGTACAAAGAAGAAAGGAAGCAAACTGGAACTCAACAACACAAAAGCAAAGATGTCCATTGCTTTCCGTTCTTAATTAGAGAATCTTAGCCAACATTTTAAAGTTAGGCCTATTATAATGAGCAATGGCTACACCATGGAAGGTCATGCGTTGAACAAAAATTTCCGCGTGTCGTTACTCTTTTCTGCGATGTCGCATTAATTTCCAAATTGTTGACATGGGTGGCTTGAATTGCCACTGAAGTCCAAGCCCATTGCTTGTAAGTCGGTCAAGGTGACCGAATACAGCTAGGAATGTATCTCCTAGTGTTGCCGACCTATGACATATACATATATATATATATATATATAGAAGTATATATATTAGGTTTGAGATGAAGGGCAGCCGTGTGAGAGAGACAATTCCTAAAAACCTAACAGCAGCAGCATAAGAAGAAAGAATACTATTTTCTTGTCTTGTGGGTGAGAGAGAGTTATGGTGTATTGAGATTTGGGTTTCTCAAGAGTGTTCTTGTGCACTATTGTATCTTCCTATTTTTATTGTGAAATTTCTCCGTTGTCCTTGTAAAGCTAGGCAGTTTGCCGAACCATGTAAATTCTTGTGTTCTTTGTGTGTGCTTGTTATTTAATTTTTGATTATTTACTATTATTGATTTGAGTCCTGGGGTGCTATTTGCACAACACACATTTGTCGTTGCTCTCTTCTGCGATGTCGCATTCTATGTAGTTCATCCTCACGCCCACTATTTTTGACAAGATTGTGAAAGATTGACAACAGTGTCGGCTCTATTGGTAAGTAATTGATGCGGTTGTCTAAGGCTCTAAGTAGAAAAAATGTCCCAAATTTTACTTCAATTAAGATAAAATATTAGCCATTGCGTAAAATATATATATTTTTTATCAAGTAGAAATGTTACGCTCACAACATTTTTCACAATATTTTTACAACAAATCTTAAGTAGTAGGTTATTAAAGACTCTTACTTATTGATAACAAAATAAATAATTTCAGTAGTGACTTATTGATAACAAAATAAATAATTTCAGTAGTGAGTTCAAATTAGAACCAGTAACAAATTATTAGAGGCTGTTACTTATTGATAACAAAATAAATAATTTCAATAGTGAGTTCATATTAGAATCAGTAACAACTTAACAATTAGGATTTGCTGTAAAAAATATTGTGAATATAGCACATCTAAAAAAAGAGAGCAATATACACACAAAATTCACAATGTTTTCTACAATAATTGAGTTGACATACTTTTATTAGTTTTTACCTAGGTCTACCACATATTACTGTTTTACTTACCACTATCAATCTACCATATCAACAGATGTGAAAGTTTTATCAAATTTTTTTTTGTCTAAAGACTTTCTTAAAAAAAAAAAAAAAATCTACATTGTTCATGCTTATTAGTAATAATTTTGCATCTAAAACAAGATAGTAGATTTTAAGTAATATATATATTTTTTTAAAATTATGTTTAAATACATAAAAGGCCGAATTTTAGTTTTCGTGTTAGGCTCCCAAATGCATCAAGCTACCCTTGGTTGACAGGAGTGGAAAGGTGAGCACCAAGATTTGAAATTATGGAATATTAAGGAATATTGGTAGATCCATTATTACCCTTTTTTTTTAAGAAACAAACACAAGAAGAGAGAGTTTTACACACAACAAACACAAAGGTATACTATGTATCCATTTGGATACACGTTTGGCCCGTCTGTGTCTGCGTTTCAACCTTTTTTTTTTCTTTTTTAAGCATGTTTTTCAGTGGCTCTATGTCACACCAGTGGGTCCTGTGCACTATTCATAGGACCCACAAACCTTTTTTTTCAGCAATTTTTTCATTAAAAATGGGTCTTACGGTATTATTCACATATTTAAAAATTATTTTGCTATAATGTTTTTAGTTTTCAGTTTTTAGCGGTATCCAAACGGACCCTATAACTCCACTTAAAAGTTATGGTAACTTTTAAAAAAGGGTGGAGAATATTATACTACATACAACACACTTTCTTAAGCAATGTGGGACAATTTCCTTTTTTTTTTTTTTTTTTTTTTTAAGAAACAAACACACATACAAAAGGAAAAAGGAAAATGAATTCTAACATAAAAGTACACCACAATATACTATATGCATGACATTTTCATAGTAATAACTTAGTATCTAAGATTTAGTATAAAATTATGTGAAAATATTGTAAACATAACATTGTTTATAAATAAATGAGGCCACGTCATAAATAAATAAATAGGGCCACATTTAATTGGGAGCCGGATTTTAGTCTAATATTTGTTTTTGCTTTCGCATTTGATGGGACCAGGGCTAGTAGGAACCTTGACTAGGAGTGAAGTTTGGTCCATTCAATATGATGCAATATAGGGTTTGTTTGAGATCCTCTTATTTTGCTGAAACTGACAATTTTTGCTGAAAATACTGTAGATAAAGGTAAAAGTTAATTGAAATAGTATAGTGGAACTCATAAATAGTACCAAAAAGTGCAGTAAGACCTATGAATAGTAGTAAAAATAAGCTGAATAGTAAAATAAGTTGGCAAAAATAATTTTTGCCAAATGGACACTTATTGTCAGATTCTCTACAATATACTAAGTGAGACAAAGCAAAGATGTCCATTAATGCTTCTTGTTCTTAGAGCTCTTTAGCCAACATTTTAAAGTTAGGTATGTGAGCATTCATGTTTGGTTTTTAAAAAAAATCTCATTTTACCATATCAAGGGTCTGTTTGGAATCTGTTTATTTTGCTGAAACTAATTCTTTTTTTTGGCTAAAAGTACTATAAATAAAAGTAAAAGTAAAAGTTATTTAAATAATACAGTGAGACAGTATCAAAAAGTGCAGTAGGCCCCATGACTAATAGCAAAAATAAGTTGGCAAAAATAATTTTTGC
Source organism: Quercus suber (assembly GCF_002906115.3). NCBI lineage: Eukaryota > Viridiplantae > Streptophyta > Magnoliopsida > Fagales > Fagaceae > Quercus > Quercus suber. The sequence goes on from NW_027070245.1 coordinate 201,290, forward strand.
CAAACACACACCAAGAGTTATTTTATCATTTATATCATACTATTTTACAATACACTTAACATCTCAAACTTTTTTTTTTTTCCAGTTTATTTAAATATTTTTTTACTATTTCTCTCTCTCTCTTCCTTTTCCTCTCTTTCTCCCTCTACTTCTAGGCACCGACCAAAAAAAAAAAAAAAACCATAGAAATCCAGAAACAACCACACCAAAAACTGCTACATTGACCACAAACCAAAAGAACCAAGAAAAAAAAAAAAAACACACAACAACCACAATAGCCCACATCAGCCACCACAATCACAATAGCCGCCACCATGCCACCTAACAACACACTGCCACCCCCACATATCCTAGCACCACCCACCGGACCATCAAACCAAAACCACATTATAAAAAACCCATCAAACCATCATTGCAAACCAAACCAAAATCCCATATATTCCAAGAAATCAATTTTTAAAAAATCACCATCGAAGCCTTCAACGGAGCCATCGTCGGAGCCACTAACGAAGCCACACACAGCACATAAACCCAGAAGAACCACCATAAAATAACCAAGAGAACCCACCAATCTCCACACCACAACTCCACTTGACCCACACAGCCCACCGATCCAAACTCGTGCCACCACAATCTCTGATCTCCACCAATCCACATAGTGACCATGCTGTGACCACGCCGATCGCCATGCCGCGACCACTCTGAATCCAACCCAGCTCTAGCGCAAGCTCTGAGAGAGAGAGAGAGAGAAGAGGGAGGAGCTCTGTTAGAGAGAGAAGAAATGAGAGACAAAAGTGAGAGAAAACAAAAGGTAAAAAGAAATAAAATAAAATATTTTGGTTTACAATTATGCTACAATGTCATCATACATTTAAGATGGCACTGTAGTACAATTGCAAAATTTTGCAAGATCGAGTAATGAGCTATTTTTGTGTCTTGATGCTAAAATATACTACTAAATGTAAATGCTCTTATAACGAGCAAAGACTAGATCATAGAAGGCCGTGCCTTGATTTAGGCATGTGGTTGTTCTTTTGAGCATTGGTACATTAACAATGACTGGCTTGTTAGAAAACTCCACTTTTTTTTTTTTTTTTTTATTCTTTTGTGAACAAATATTTCCTGCTGTATTGTTAATTTGGTACTCTCTTTTACAGATGTCGTATTTTTTGTAGTTTGTCTTCTGGCGGACTATTTTTGACAAGATTGTGGAAGGTTGACAAGAGGAATGGAAAGGCAATGTTATGAAAGATTTTACCATATTTGGGAAGTGGAATACTTTGCACTCCCCATATATTGAATTATCAAAAAAAAGAAAAAAAAAAGGAAAAAGAATTATCCTAGAAATTATATAGCAGGATTACGTTACATTTTCTGATTGAAAGAGATAAATAAAGAAAAATGCTACAATACAACATTTTTCATAATAAATCCTGATTGTCATGCTATTTCTGATTCTAATCTGAATCACTACTGACACATTACTTTTTTGTCCCACCAATAATAACTTAACACCTAAAATTTATTATGAAATTATTGTAAAAATATTATGAACGTAATTACGTAACATTTTTCATAATAAAAATGTAGCTCATCACACATTTAATTGGGAGCCAGATTTTTGTTTATTTGTTTTTGCTTCCGTATTTAATGGGAGCAGGGCCAGTAGGAACTTTGACTAGGTGTGAAGTTTGATCTAGGCTTACAGACAGTGAGAGACTTGTGTATTACGCGAATGGTTGAAAAATCACGTCTCCTCCCATATGATGGAATTTATTCTCAGACTCACTACAATATACTAAAGTTTATTGGGCAGATTTTCTATTTTAGTTTGTCTCACCATGGCTGTACCGTAACTCTTTGCAAATCCCCTAATGACTACCAAATATCTCACATATTATGGAATGGTAACTAAGCTATAGATAAATGCAAACTAAAGCGCCAATATTGTCAAGTTCGAGTGGGGACCTGGAAAAAAAAAAAATAGACATGTAAGAGACGTGTGCTAATTGATTGCTAGTTCTTAAAAACTTTGATTCCATATTATAAGTTGAAGACAAAACCTTATAGTAATAGCGGAGCTCTTATTTGGACAAATATCCCTATCGAGTATCAACATGCACCGGCCGCTATTGACTTCTATGCCTGTGTTCAGTGACAAAACCTTCCTCAACTTTGACCCGTGGGCTAATAATTTCCACATCTCTAAAATAGATCGAGGATTTTCGGTGAGCCAACTGTTTAACCGAAGCTGATATGGGTCCACATTGGATGGGGGGACCTATCCAATATGAGATGTAATAGAATATTCTCATGCAAACGTCGCATAAGCTACAAATTGTTGGTAATGACAATGTGATCAGATAAAATGATGACTAACAATAAGCTAATACATTAAAAAAATTTACATTCTTTTCTCTCCACTTTTGCTTTCACTACTTTCATATCTGCCATTGTTACCAAACAACTAGTACAAAGTGGACCAACAGTGTCAAGTGGGACAAGCTAGAACTCAATTGGTTTAAGCTCAACACAGATTGGTTGCTAGCAGAAGTTGGAGGTCTTATTAAAAATCATCGAGGAATGTGGTTAAACTGCCACAATTAGAGATCATCGAGGTCTTTCTAGAGATTGTCTTAATTATGTATTCAGTCGCAGGTTGTTGAAGTGGAACATGATGCAAGGATTGTAGTTGATATGCTAATAATGTTCTATCTTCAATTGTGGCTAATTGTAGGGAGCTTATAAGTTATAACCAAAATTCAGTCGCAAGTTTGTTTAGATACTGCTTATTGCTAAAAACTGAAAACTTTTTGCTGAAAACACTATAGCAAAATAATTTTTAAATGTGTGAATAGTGCCATGAGATCCAGTTTTAACTTAACATTTGCTGAAATCTGTACTTGTGAGTCTCATGCACAGTGCACGAGACCCACAAAAAAATGCCAAACATAGACTTTCATTTTTTAGTGCAATCCAAACTCAACCTTAGTATGCATTTGGCTCAAGCTTAAAAAGCTAGCTTGTTTTACTATTTAGCTTATTTTTGCTACTATTTATGGGTCCTTTTGCACTTTTTAGTATTATTTATGAGTCGTACTGTATTATTTTAGTTAACTTTTAATTTTATCTACAGTATTTTCAGCAAAAAATTTTCAATTTCAATAAAATAAGCGAGTCTCAAGCAGGCCCTAAGTACAATAGACCACGATTGTCCATTGCTTCAAGGAAACCAATAAGTGTGGATATGACCTAGCACGAAAAGGGACCAATCTGAAACTATGTTTTGTTATTTTCTTAAAACCCTCCTAGTGTATTAATGCTTTTTAAATGCTATGGGCATGTCCTATGGACATGGCTTTTTGATTTAATGAACTTGGCTGCCAAAAAGAAGAAAAAAAGTTGACTTCATTTGAATAAAATGGACATAGCTTACTTGAGAGTAGGAACACAGTTAACAATATATGATGATGAATATAATTCTACATTGACAATTTTGTATGATATTGGCAAAAAATTGTTAGCGAGCCTCCAACAATGTGATTGTGATTTCATTGGTTGAAGAAGATTCGTGTTTACTTGTGAGAAATTGCCCTTCATTTGAATCCTTTTCCAAGAAGAAACCAGGTTGTTTGGGTTGAGGCAATGCACTCTCACTGCCTAGCATCACAACGACAGAAGATATGCTTGGTCTATCCTCAGGACGCTGTTGCACGCATAAGAGGCTTAGATGGATGCAACGCAATACTTCTGACATTGTGCATGATTCTCCTAAACATTCATCGAGCAATTCCAAAGGCCTGCCCTCATTCCACAATATCGATGCCTAAATAAAAGAACATAGTTGTCATTCATTTGTCCAACGTATCTAGATAAGTAATCTAATTATTTGATACTTACATGTCCAATAAGGTTATGCTTGTTGTTTGGATGATAAAACCCTCTACTTTTCTTCCCACTTATGATCTCCAACAATAAAATCCCAAAATTAAAGACATCAGATTTTGTTGAGAAGAGTCTGTCAAAAGCATATTCTGGTACCATGTAACCACTGCAGGGCATCACAAGTTTTAAGTAAAAATCAAGTTGGAAATGTAGATTTACATATAGATAATATCAATGAAACGTACTAAGTTCCAACCACTCTCTTTGTGTTTCCGTCTGACTGGTCTCCTCCAAAAGTTCTAGCCATGCCAAAGTCTGAAATTTTAGGACTCATCTCACCATCAAGTAAAACATTACTTGCCTTGAGATCTCTATGTATAATTCTCAATCTAGAATCTTGGTGAAGATATTGAAGGCCCCGGGCAATCCCACGTATAATGTGGAAGCGCTTGGACCAATCTAACAATTTGCCTTTTGTTTGATCTGGTAAGTATAAGGTTCAAGTTAATTATAAATACCCTTATTTCAACCAAAATTTGGAATATTCCTACGTTTTAAGAAATATTGATCACATAATTACACCAACTAGAAGAATGTATTAGGTTAAGGGATCCAAACCAAAAATGAAGGAGTCTAGGCCTTTGTTGGGCATCTATTCATAACTCAGTAGTTTCTCTTCTTGTTGAATGCAACAACCAAGAAGTTTTACAAGATTTCGGTGTTGAAGCTTGGAAATTAGTCTTACTTCATTTTTGAATTCTTTCAATCCTTGTCCAGAACTCCTTGAAAGCCTTTTGACAGCAATTTCTCGTTCATCTTCTAGTATACCCTGAAATTCTTATTTGCAGATTGCTAAAATTCTGAAAGCAAAACAAAATAAAAGAGTGCTTCATCATTTTAATTGCCTTTGTGCATCACAAACTTACCATGTAAACAGATCCAAAACCACCTTCACCAATCTTCTTGTTGATTGTAAAGTTCTCAGTGGCACAAACTATTATGGATAGGTCAAAGAAAGGGAGCTCAAGGTATTCGTTATGGCCTTCATTCAAGTTCATTGTTCTGATAATCCATAATTCCACTTCTCTCTGTTTATACTGAGATAGAAAAGAAATTCAGTAAAAAAAGAATAGGCGAGGAGTCCTTATGAGATAAAAGTTAAGATATAAAGGAAACTTAAAATAATAAGATTGGATATACATTCTAGTTAAGCTGGAAACAAAATCTCGTATTACTATCTTCTATCATGAAAGCATAATCTTCTTCATATCTTATAAAAACGATTTATTTCTCCCATAAAGATAGTATCCCACTTGAACAATGAGAAAAATACGAAAATAAATAAAATATGTAGCAGTACAAGTAGAGTGGTGCTTATATAAGTGATCTAAAATAAATCAAAGTACTTATCAAAAACAAACTATAAAGCTTTCAAAATTATATCTGTATCAGTTTAAGTCCAGTCTAATAAGCACTTTGCTATTTTAGTCATTCCTACATATATCTACGAAAATGAGTACCTTGGCTATTCAAGAATATCCACTTGCAGCATGGTTTTGTGCAATTAGTAAAAAAAATCTCACCACTTCAAATTAGACACAATGTTTTTGATGTGTCCCATCACCATTTTGACACTCTTAATTTAAAATTAAAAAAAAAAAAAAATATATAATTTTTTTTTTTTTTTGATGAGTAACTTGAGAATTTTTATTAAGAAAAAAAGCCAACCAAGAGCACTGGAAGTGTACTACAATGGCACAAATTAAGAACCTAGATTACAACAATCAATAAGATCGGGGAGAAATAAACAATAACAAGATAGCATAATTAAACTCCAAAGGAGGGTACAAAAAAGACAAGCTTAATGTCAAGAATAAACTATTCGTAATCCTCAAATCATCTAGCATTCTGTTCCCGCCATAAACACCAAAACAAACAATGCGGCACAAAACTCCATAAATCAATATTTCGATGTCTACTAAACCTGCCTTGCTAGGAAGCTAACAGCTCACTAACTTTATACGTCATAAACCAATGGATACCAAACAAACAAAATACCATAGAACTCAACTCATATGCTATAGGACAATGAAGAAGAAGGTGATCTACTGATACCCCACACCTTTTATACATAAAGCACCAATCTAGCACTGCAATATGCCTCTTTCAAAGATTATCTGTAGTTAAGATCGCTAATCTAAGAAAAGAGTGCTAATCTAAAAGGAAGCTTCAATTGCCACATCATTTTCCAAGGAAAACAAAGGACATGATAAGGAGATAAAGAGTGATAGAAATCTCGAACCTCGAAACCTATATTCATTGTTGGCTTCTAGCAAAGTTTGTCAACATGAACACCTCGCACCTTCATGGAAGAAATCACATCCAAGCCAATGAGCCTACCTCCCAATCCTACTCTAAATGACAAAATTGAAAGTCCCAATGAGGCCTCCCATTAGAGAAACGCATGACTTCCGACATAGAAGACTCCCTTGCCCGACTAACGCTATATAATTCTGGAAATGCTTCCTTAAGAGAACAGTCCTTACACCATACATCCTCCTAGAACTTTATACTAGTACCATCACCCACATCAAATCGAAGAAATTTGGAAAAGGCCAACCAACTACTTCTAATGGATTTTTGCACACTAACACCATAGGTCCCTAACACCAGTTTTGTGCACCAACCACCCCCACTATCCTCATATTTCACCTAAATGGATTAGAAATTTGCCCTGATATAATGGAGGAAAAATTTCTTTGTGTCAAATTACAATCCCTAGGATTAATGAACTTCAACCAAATTTGACCGATTGAATTTCAAATTACAGTCCTTAGGATTAATCAATTGTGAACAAATTTGACCAAGGGTTTATTGATGTCCAAATGTACATGTTTATTGTGATTATGTGTCAAATCAGTGAATTTCATCAATTCATGTCCAAACCCTAGGATTGACCAACTTTGTCTAAGTTTGGCTAAGGGTTTTCTAAGGTCCAAACGTACTTGTTTACCTAGATTAGGCATCAAACCAGTATATTCTATCGATTTACGGTCAAACTTCAAATTTGACTAATTTTGACCAAAGTCTAACTGGAGCTCTGTGGTCTGATCTGCGTGAATTTGGTTCCATTCTAAAAAGAATGAAAGAAAAAAAAATCAAAAATCAAAACGACTACTTGCAGGCTACAATCAAAGTTGGAACAAGCAAAATATCATGAAATTAAGGGAAAATGGCTCAAACTAGGGCCAACCGTTGTTGAATTGATGCAAACTGGAAACCATTGGAAAGATCACAGAAAAAAATAATAATAATAAAATAAAAACTTTGATCTTATATGCTTTGGACATGGATACTCCAAAAGACCCACTCACACTCACAAAAAATAATCAAAACTGGTTCAGGTTACGTTGCAGTGATCATGACTTTTCATGTCAAGAAATTAGAATTGCAACTTTGGCACTATTAAAGCTTTACAATGATAAGTCATTTGAGTTAAACGGACAACAAGAAGGTCGTTAATTAAGAGCATGAAAGTGGATGGATTCTATGGAAATCTTGGATTTCTTTTTCAAAATCAGACTGCACTAGAACCATTCCATGCAAAGTTGTTTTGAACCACACATAGTTCATCTGAAAAAAAATGTACTTTCTTAAAATATGTAAATTTTTCTAAAACGTTCTTAAACCATGCAAAATTTTCTACAACTTGGTTAAACTGATTTTTTACATGGAAGTTCAAATTGACGGTAATTTTATGTGAAAAATCTGAAAATTAAGAAAAGCATATTGTAAGTCCCAAAATCATCTCTCTCTTTCCCGATCTATCTCTCAATCTTTCTCTCTTTGATCTCTGATTTTGTTGTTGTTGTTGTTGTGGTGGTGTGGGTTGTGGTGTTTTGGTGGTTTTTGTGTTGTGTGGTGCTGGTGTGTGGGTGGTGGTGGATTCTCTGTGGGTGATGGTGTGTGGGTGCCGATGAATTTCCATAAAACACAGTAGAAATGTTTGAACGAACCAAACACCGGAATTGATTTTCCGTAAAACGAATTCTGAGGCAGCCAAACAGCCTGAATATATTTTCTTTTCTCGAAAATAGCATTTTCGGAAATGGGTTTAAGTTACACTTTTTATGGACTATTGATTATTATTAGATCTAAGGGTCAAAAAACACTCATAATAATAATGTCATTTTTACTCCCTAGAAATTAGTGATTTAGACATTAACTCTTATTATTAAAGGGGGAAAAAAAAACCACAGCATTGGTTTGACTCCATTGAACGATAAAAGCTTGCAACTCTAATCTCTGAGTTCAGTGGAGGAAACTGAATCGATTGAAGGAATTGTTCAGCTTGAAACTCAGCCACAACTTTGTAAAAGTCAGGTACCTCATAATTAATCATAGTTTGCTTGCCTTGGTTGTTTCGTTCTTTCCTAGAATTTCATATATTATGCACTGTAATCTCATATATTTAACTTTAAGATTCAAAACTGCAATAATTTTTGAAAAAAATTTACAAAATCAAGGAAACTCACAAGTGAAATATATGGGCACTACAACAAAATGTATTTTTAGTGACGAAAATTAGTGAGGAAATATTTTTCGTCACTAAAAATACAACTTTAGTGACGAAATGTGAATTTCGTCACTAATAATGAAAAAAATTATTACATTTAGCGACGAAAAATAAATTTCGTCGCTATTGTGATCTAAAAAATAAGCGCCAAGAAGGGAAACTTTGGCGCCAACTTAATTAATCTATAGTGACGAAATATTTCGTCGCTAAAAGTTAAAATTTTTAGTGACGAAATATTTCGTCACTGTAGGTATTGCTGTGGATAGTTTTAGTAACGAAAATATTTTCGTCGCTATAAGTAAGTATTAGTGATGAAAAATAGTCGTCACTAAAAATATAAAGGTTTTGCACTTATATGTTTTTAGCAACGAAATCACATTTCGTCACTAAAAGTATGCTTTAGTGACGAAATATGAATTTCGTCATTGAAAACAATAATAGATTTACCCTTATATGTTTTTAGTGACGAAATATGAATTTCGTCTCTAAAGCTTGGGTTCTTTAGTGACGAAACTGACATTCGTCACTAAAAAAAATAAAAAAGCACCTTTTGCGCCGACGAAATAAGCATTGGCGACGGAAAATAATTCGTCGCTAAAGCCCACAAAAACTACCTCAGCCCACTAAAAACACCTTTTCCAATTCCTTCATAACACATAGCTTCATAATTCTTTCCTAAAATATTCACACAACCCATCCTCTCTCAAAAGAAACCCATTCGCACGCCGTCGTCATCGTCGCCGATCGCGACGCTTCACCTTGACGCCGGCGACGCTTCAGACACCGGCGTCGCTTCCGATAGTGACGATTTACACGCCGGCGGCGCTTCTGCATGCACCATCGCCAAACCCAGCCTCACCGTCGCAGATCCTCTTACCGTTGCAGATCCTTGCCTTACCGTCGCCAATCCTCTCTTTACCATCGCCGATCCACCTGGCCTCACCGTCGCCAATCCACTTCGCTCATTTCAGCTCACGACGGTTCGCGACGGTTCAGCTCGCCGGCCGTTCGCGACGGTTCAGCTCGTAGCGAAGCTCGCCGGCCATTCGCGACGGTTCAACTCGTCAGCTGTTCGTGACGGTTCAGCTCGTCGCGAAGCTCGTCGACGGTTCAACTCGTCAGTTGTTCGCAACGGTTCAACTCGTCAGTTGTTCGCAACGGTTCAGCTAGCCGGCCGTTCGCGACGGTGAGTTTTCTTTTTCAAATATTCTGACTTAAAAAGTTAAACCTTTCTTTTATAGTTTCAACATTCAATCTTTTTTGAAATGAAATGCTCAACATTCAATCTTAGTTTCAGCATCTTTGACTTTGAGGCTCTAGTTTTTCAGTGTAAAGTTTTATGAGTTTCACTCCAAGCCTTCAAGGTCCGACAATCTCTCTCAACTTTTGCTTTAAGTTTTATGTATGTTTTGTGAATGTTGAAGTTCTTGATTTCCTGCTATGATAACGATTTTCAATTATTTTTGAACTATAATAGACTTGAACTATGTTAAAGAACAGGGTTTTGATTTGTATGGATAATGGATGGTTTTGCAGATTTAAGAGTTCAAGAATCTTGCTAGAAGAAAACAGGTATGTATGGGTTTTAAAGCATTTTGATTTTGGATTGGTTAAACGAGTATTGATTGTTTTAAAGCATTTTGGAGATTTGGGTTTTGATTTTTATATATGGGTTGTTCTGTTTTGGAAATTCATGGTTGTTGATGGGTGGATGGTGATCATTACAAAATGGGCATGGTTGGTTGGCGAGTTTATGTCTATTAGGTGGAAATTGATTTTGATTGCAAATTTATTCGATGGAAATCAACCACATTACATACCTTTTTCTATGACTGGTCTTTGTTTGTTGTATGGATTTGTCAAACTGCAAAAGAGAGTTGGAATTATTGAAATTTGCTAAAGAAGGTGTTTTAAATGTTGTGAGGGACTTTTTTGAGCATAATTTTGTATTTATCTTCCATTCAGTCAAATTGGGTTATCACTGTAGCTGGTTCAAATCCAGGTCCTTGGTGAGCATATGAGAATGTGATCTCAATATTTTTAAACCATTAAAATCCATAACCAACCAATAAGGAAATCCCCATCACATACATTTCACATTGATGATCGATTAGGATAGTCACCAAGGCTTCTTTGAATCTCTTTGATCATTGTTTTGAGCACATATTTTTCATTATCTCTTTGATCATTGGTTTGGTTTCCACATTGATACCAGTGTTAGATATATAGGTTTTTTTTTTTTTTTAATTAATTAATTAATTAATTTTTTTTTTTATTTTTTATAATAAGAGTAAATACCTAAATCACTAATTTCTAGAAAGTAATAATGACATTACTGTGAGTGTTTTTTGACCCTTAGATCTAATAGTAATCAATGGTCTATAAAAGGTGTAACTCTTATGAAGTTACACTAGGTGTAACTTAAACTCATCTCATATATATATATATATATAGAAACCTTGCATGCTAAACAAAATCAGTGAACCACCCTAACCACCGTTGAACCGTTCATAGTTCAACTTGTTCAAGTTAGTAACATTTTGCTAAGAAAACTTACAAAGGGCACACGCTGTGGGGATTCAAAGTTCAAACCTCAGGCATTTGCCCTTAAATTAGTGTCACGTACCATAAGGCAGTTTGTTTTTTTGTGACTTTAATTGAATAACTATTATATTTATTGTTCTCTTACAGGATTAACAGGTTTTTATTTTATTATATAACCTCTCTCTCTCAATATATTAGTACCATTGAATTTGTATTAACTAAATTTATTTGTGATTGAAGAATTGTGCTTTTGTATTTCAACGTGATATTTATGAATCTATTTATAAAATTGACTTATTTTAGATGAAACTACTTTATTCTTAAAGGACTACCAAACATTTTTTTTTAGCTTTATTATTTTCTATTAACCTAATAAAAATTGCTAAAATTCATTTGAAAGTTGTTTAAATTCCTTTAGATATTTTTCAGTCAATTTTGATAATTTTAACAAATGTAGCACAATTATTTGTATTTTAATTAACTAGTAAATTATATATCATTAAGATTCAACCAAACTTAAACCTTGGACCTTTCCATTTTTTGATTCTTTGAACAATTTGGTTTTTAAAACTTTGGCACAATGCCACTAGAGCATGTAGCAAGTGCACGTGAGTTGTATATCCCAAAGTTTTTCTCACATTAGTTTTCTGAATCTTAAACATTTACATAGTTAGTATTTAAACATTTTCTTAGGGTAGCACTATAATAAATATCTTTGCACGGCCCAAAGAACGGTGTCCAAAGTTGTGCATGCGTGGCATGAATAGGTCAAGGGCATCCTAATGGTAAGGTCATTTGCATTCAGAAGTGGCTAGACTATGGTAGATAAGGAATTACTTCTTTTGACAAGTAATTAGTGGTTCAAGAAATTGGTATTGCTTGGCAAAGAAGTAACATTCTATTCCTTACCCAGAGAGGAATCACATTAGGGTTTGGAGAAAAAAAGACCCAAAGACACATTCACGGATCCCAAGAAATCAGATCAGAATTCTAATTTTTATAAATCTTGATAGATAGAAACTGTCGAGAAGCTGTTGAGAAGGTGTCGAGCTTACCAGCTGGAACAGCTTTCTAAACCTCGACACATACTAGCTGTCGAGCTTTAGTAACCTTACACTTTCAGCTTGTTTTCTTGGACAGACTTGAAGGCTTCCACACTTGATCTTGAAATATAGTTTCTTGAAGTATTTCAACACATCTTAGATCTACCCAATTACAAGTAAAGTGCATTTTGTCAAAGGATTAGCCAACTACATAAAAGAATGACATATATTCTTTAACAAGTGAAACACATATGTCCTAACAATCTCCCCCTTTGGCAATCCGTGACAAAACCACAACAAAGAAATGAACATATGAAAGAAGTCATAAATCACTCAACTCATATTCACTTGTTGAATACAATAAAATCTATCATAAGAAGAGAGTTTATGGCAAGTAAACTTTGACAACCTGTATATCTGAAACACTTTAAACAAAACTTATTAAGGCATCTTGTGTGAAACAAAAATAATAGATTGCATACAAGTATAAGAAACATGTGTATAAAGATAGAGAAGAAACAACATATGTAGAGGTAGGTGAAAGAAATATACATCCACATATAGAGAAAATAAGTACAATTTATGTAAAAACTGGTCACAAGACCTAATATACAATAACAATGTATCTAAAAAGTAGAAAAGAAAAAGATACATCATATCCTCACTACATCTCTCAAGTATCAACATTCTCCCTAACAAAATGTCCTATACTAACTCTCCCTCTAAGATGACTACTCTCATATCCCAAAATTACTCCCCTTTTTTGTCACGAGTGACAAAGGGTAGAGTGTCAAGTAGACATCTCATCAGTAGAGCTAACATCTCCATTATCATCATCCGAAGCATCATTGTCCTCATCATCATCATCCTCAGAGTTAAAAGCCACTGGAGGAGGTGGTGAAGGAGTAGCCTCAAGAGCAAAACCACCTATGGTCGCCTGTCGTCGTGCAATACGACCAACACGAACATTCACCTGATACAACTCAGTAGAGAGTGTATCAAGGCGAGCATCCATGTGCTGCAACTGCGCCATGATGTCGCTAAAGGACACATCGCTCATGGAGGAAGAAGGAGCGGATGTAGATGGAGCAGATTGAGATGGAGCTGAACGGGAGGGAGGAGTGGAATCTAGCTGTCTTGACCTAAACTGTGCCTCACTATGTTTTACAGTAGCGACATCTATGGAACAAATGAAAGTGAAATGGTCAGACACGGGAAAAGGGACGAAAAAATGACGTAGAATCCTCGTGATAGCAGAAGGAAAGATAAGCTTATTATGGGTCACCGCATCCAAATGAACATCTATAATAGGACAAAATGAAATGAGAAGGAAAATCTATGGTAAGATGCTCAAGGGGAGATAACAAAAATCAAGCTCGAGACTTTGTGATGGAGTTGTAGTGAGAAAGCGAATGAAGTACAAAAGTCATCACCATATTTAAGAATCTAAGACCTTTAGCAAAAGGCTGACATGATGTAAACTGATGCTCATACCACTCCGAAGGGCGCTCATAGAAGCAGGTATGAGCTCATCCTTGGACACAGTCCACAGACGCTCACAGGAAGGATAGTCAGGAAACTCTATCTTAGGAACCCAAAGCACATCCGCAACAAGCTGCGGTGTGATAGGGATGCGTGTACCTCGAACGTGAGTGAAGAAAAGAGGTATTGAATGATCAATCTTGTGCATGTTGGAGTAAAACTCCTGAATAAGCATGAGAGGACATGTGACCAAGACGTCACACAGTGACTCCCCTCCCCTATTGTGAATGACAGAGGGAAGATCAGTGTTGGCGAAGTCTGCCAAAATGACTTGGCGTTCTGAATGAACACCTCGTCTAGAGAAGTTCTCCGAGAATGCCTTGTGGGCATCATCATCATGGAACCAAAGATTAAGAGGAGCAGAATTAGAAGAGGAGGAAGCTCCGGAACGAAGAGGGTTCCGAGCCGGAGTAGATTTACGCTTAGGTGCCATAGACACTACTAACGTAAATAGAATGAGAGAGAGAGAGAGAGAAAGAGACAATCAGAAAAGTCCCAAGCAATTCAAATATATCAAATATATTGAATAGAGAGTACGTATGCATGGGGAATGCATGAACATGTGACATGCAAAAGAAATTTCATCATGGGCTCAGCCCAATCCAAACCTACCAGCACATAAACATATTACATACATCTAAATGCATGAAAATACCATTATAATGCAAATGTGATGCAATGCATGAGATTTTGAACACTTTTAAATGAAAACCCATCCCAAAATTTCAAGAAACACTCATTAATTTTGAAAAACTCCAAAATTTTCAGAAACCCTAAAACCTAAAGATCTTTTTTTTTTTTTTTAATTTAATTTATATATATATATATATATAAGTAACGTAAGAATTTTTATTAAGAAAAAAAGCCAACCAAAAACACTGGAAGTGTACTACAACGATACAAATTAAGAACCTAGATTACAACAATCAATAAGATTGGGGAGAGATAAACAAGAACAAGATGGCATAATTAAACTCCAATCAAGGAGGGTATGAAAAAGACAGACTTAGCTTCAAGAATAAACCGTTCACAATCCTCAAATCATCTAGCATTCTGTTCCCACCATAAACACCAAAACAAACAATGCGGCACAAAACTCCAAAAATCAATATTTCGATGTCTACTGAACCTGCCTTGCCAAGAAGCTAACAGCTCACAACTTTATACGCCATAAACCAATGGATACCAAACAAACAAAATACCATAGAACTCAACTCATATGCTATAGGACAATGAAGAAGAAAGTGATCCACTGATTTTCCACACCTTTTATACATAAAGCACCAATCTAGCACTGCAATATGCCTCTTTTAAAGATTATTTGTAGTTAAGATTGCTAATCTAAGAAAAGAGTGCTAATCTAAAAGGAACCTTCAATTTCCACATTATTTTCCAAGGAAAACAAAGGACATGATAAGGAGATAAAGAGTGATAGAAATCTCGAACCTCAAAACATATACTCATTGCTGGCTTCTAGCAAAGTTTGTCAACACCAACACCTCGCACCTTCGTGGAAGAAGTCACATCCAAGCCAATGAGCCTACCCCCCAATCCTGCGCTAAAAGACAAAACTGAAAGTCCCAATGAGGCCTCCCATTAGAGAAACGCATGACCTCCAACATAGAAGACTCCCTTGCCCGACTAACACTATCCAATTCTGGAAATGCTTCCTTAAGAGAACAATCCCTACACCATACACTCTCCTAGAACTTTATGCTAATACTATCACTCACATCAAACAGAAGAAACTTAAAAAAGACCAACCAACTACTTCTAATGGGTTTCCGCACACTAACACCGTAGGTCCCTAACACTAGTTTTGTACACCAACCACCCCCACTATCCCCATATTTTGCCTAAATGGATTAGAAATTTTCCCGGATATAATGGAGGAAACATTTATTTGTGTCAAATTACAATCCCTAGGATTAATGAACTTCAACCAAATTTGACTGATTGCATTTCAAATTACAGTCCTTAGGATTAATCAACTGCGAACAAATTTGACCAAGGGTTTATCGATGTCCAAATGTACATGTTTATTGTAATTATGTGTCAAATCAGTGAATTTCATCAATTCATGTCCAAATGTTTTCTAAGGTCCAAACGTACTTGTTTACCTAGATTAGGCATCAAACCAGTATATTCTATCGATTCAGGGGCAGAGCCACCTTATGCATTGGGGGGGCCATGGCGCCCCTCCAAAATTTTTTAAAACCTCTCTAATTATAGGTAAAACTAGGCTAGAATCATTTTGAGTTAAGAGTTGGCCCCCACAAAATTAAAAGATTGGGCCCCCCTCCAACACATCACTCATAAAATTCTTCCCACCTCAAATCCCAACTTTGCAATCATAAAAATTAACTCCTTTTGTCTTTTCCATTCTTCCCTAAAGCATGATAGCCACATCCATATATTTTTAGTTTTTAGTTATTCAATTTTTGTGAAGGGATAAAACAGAGGTGTAGTACATCAAATTACCTGATTAAAATCATATGTGTTGAATTTAATTGTCTGTAAAAATAATAACATTATTTGTATTTTATTGGTCATGTTAAATATGTGCTTGAATTTAATTGAAGAACCTAAGTGTAATTAAATTTTGTATTTTCTCAAAACTATTACAATATCCCTTTCCACTTAAAAACCACTGAAAAGACTCTCCTCCTCACATGGTGCTCTCTCTTCAATTACTCTTCATTAACTTTTCCATGGGATGCTCTCACATAATCACATTTTCATTAGTTTCTCCCTCTTCCTTAACAAAGAGTTTTTTTTTTTTTTTTTTTTTAAACTAAGCAAATATTGAGAAATACCAACTTCTTCTTTTTCTTCTTCTTTTGCAGTTTTGTTGTATACTTATATTTGATTTCTATGACTATTATGGACTTATGGTTTTTCAAAAAATAGGAGAAACTCAAGAAAAAAAGACTTAAGATGCTCAATTGGTCGATTAACTTGTTAGTATTTTGATATCTGAGTGCTATAGAATTACAGCAACAAAAAAATTCTATCAATAATCTTGTGTTATAAAATTAATGTACTTTGAGTTTTTCATTGAATTGCAAATCAAAATGATAGTTTTACTTTGGCCTTCCAAGCAAAAATTCTTGGCTACGCCCCTGTATCGATTTATGGTCAAACTACATATTTGACTAATTTTGACCAAAGTCTAACTAGAGCTCTATTGTCTGATGGCGTGAATTTGGTTCCATTCTAAAAATAAAAAAAATAAAAAAAATAAAAAAATAAAAATCGAAACGACTATTTGCAGGCTACAATCAAAGTTGGAACAAGCAAAATATCATGAAATTAAGGGAGAATGGCTCAAACCAGGGCCAACCGTTGTTGAATTGATGCAAACTGGAAACCATTGGAAAGATCACAGAAAATAAAATAAAATAAAAACTTTGATCTTATATGCTTTGGACATGGAAAATCCAAAAGACCCACTGACACCTACAAAAAATAATCAAAACTGGTTCAGGCTACGTTGCCGTGATCATGACTTTTCATGTCAAGAAATTAGAAGTCCAACTTTGGCACTATTAAAGCTGTACAATGATAAGTCATTTGAGTTAAACGGACAACAGGAAGGTCGTTAATTAAGAGCATGAAAGTGGATGGATTCTATGGAAATCTTGGATTTCTTTTTCAAAATCAGACTGCACTAGAACCATTCCACGCAAAGTTGTTTTGAACCACACATTGTTCATCTGAATAAAATGTACTTTCTTAAACTATGTAAAATTTTCTAAAACTATCTTAAACCATGCAAAATTTTCTACAACTTTGTTAAACTGAATTTTTACATGGAAGTTCAAATTGTCGGTAATTTTATGTGAAAAATCTGAAAATTAGGAAAAGCATATTGTGAGTCCCAAAATCATCTTGGGGTACTAAATGTGCACACTAAGTTGCCATAAATTGCTTAATGATATTTCAAAAGGCATGCACTTCAAAAAACTAGTATTACCGCGCATCTTTAGTGTGGTGGTCACTACACAAGTATAAGTGTTTGTGAAATGTGGGGACAAGGACTGAGGTTTAAGTTTTCAAGAATGAGATTTATATACATATATACTTAAATTAGGTTAAAGTAAAAATTCTATCTTGTAAAAATAAAAAATAAAAAAATAATAATAATAACTAGTCAAAATTCTGTACAACTGGGCTAAGCCCGATTTTTTTGAGGAAGTTTGGATTATCAGGTCTTTCGCACTAAAATGGAAAGCCGACAAAAATCTATGATTGGGTCAAAATTGCCTCACCAACTACCTAACTTCACAAGACTATAACCTTAGGATCATTGTACAAAACTACACAAATGTGGAGGCACTAGAAATTAGGTTTCATAAACTTTCCAAGGACACCAAGACCACCCAACGAAGGCCTTGACTAGTTGAGAAGACTATTTTAGGCAGAATATTTAAGGTGCACAAGGTTTATGACCTGCTCAGCAACACCAAGCATGGCTCAACCAATCGCTCCATGACCTATAAATAATCTTGTTCTATTCATCACAGAGCATTGAGGGCTGATCAAGCGAAGCCCACTGGACGGCATGACTAATGGGTTCTAAACCCAAACCGGACTGCCCAATCTGATTGGGTTTACCACAAAGCGAAAACGAATCCGATATATATATATAGAAACCCTGCATGCTAAACAAAATCAGTGAACCACCCTAACCACCCCGTTGAACCGTTCATAGTTCAACTTGTTCAAGGTAGTAACATTTTTTTAAGAAAACTTACAAAGGGCACACGCTGTGGGGATTCAAACCTCAGGCATCTGCCCTTAAATTAGTGTCACGTACCATAAGGCAGTTGGTTTTTTTTTTGTGACTCGAATTGAATAGCTATTATATTTATTGTTCTCTTACAGGATTAATAGGTTTTTATTTTATTAGATAACCTCTCTCTCTCTCAATATATTAGTACCATTGAATTTGTATTAACTACATTTATTTGTGATTGAAGAATTGTGCTTTTGTATTTCAACGTGATATTTATGAATCTATTTATAAAATGGACTTATTTCAGAAGAAATTGCTTTATTCTTAAAGGACAACCAAACAAATTATTAATTTTTTTTTAGCTTTATTATTTTCTATTAACCTAATAAAAATTGCTAAAATTCATTTGAAAGTTGTTTAAATTTCTTTAGATATTTTTCGGTCAATTTTGATAATTTTAACAAATGTAACACAATTAATTGTATTTTAATTAACAAGTAAATTATATATCATTAAGATTCGACCAGACTCAAACCTTGGACCTCTCCCTTTTCTGATTCTTTGAACAATTTGGTTTTTAAAACTTTGGCACAATGCCACTAGAGTGTGAAGCAAGTGCACTTGAGTTGTATATCCCAAAGTTTTTCTCACTTTAGTTTTCTGAATCTTAAACATTTACATAGTTAGTATTTAAACATTTTCTTAGGGTAGCACTATAATAAATATCTTTGCACGGTCTAAGGACTAGTGTCCAAAGCTGTGTGTGTGTGGCATGAATAGGCAAGGGCATCCTAATGGTAAGGTCATTTGCATTCAGAAGTGGCTAGACTATGGCAAATAATGAATTACTTCTTTGACAAGTAATTAGTGGTTCAAGAAATTGGTATTGCTTGGCAAAGAAGTAACATTCTATTCCTTACCCAGTGAGGAATCAGAGTGGGAGTCATACATATTAAGGATTTGGTGTCATTTGCCCATAAGGTTCTCTTACACGGGGAGAGAAGAAGAGTCTTTGAAGATCATGGAATAAGTTTTTTTGAAGAGTATATGAGTTAAAAATATATCTATTTCTTGAGTGGGAGAGCATAATTGGAAGAATTAGAGCTTTGGAATTGTGAATGTTGTTTGTGAGAGCATATTAGTTTTTGTGTGTGGTTAAATTAAGTGTCATTGTATCCTATGTCATTAACAATGGATTTTGGTTGATATACAAATGAGTGTATGATTGAAAAAGGCCAAAGCATGTCAAATATTGTATTGTGTGAATGCTTTTATTTCTTGTTTGTGTGTATTTGCTTCTGACACGAAATTAGAACCCAAAAAATTGTCCAAAGTTTGCTTAGTCTAATGACACTGTTTAGTCTGTGAAATTCTTTTGAAGTGCACTGAAACATTTAACATGATTGTAGTATACCTAACCTCATACCAATCCTCGTTCCAAATTTTGTATTATCAAATGGAAATAAGTAGATTTCGCATATTGACAAAGAGATCCTGTTTAAAAGCAAAAGGCCTATCAAGTGATTCCATAGGAGAATACTACCATATGTATGCAATGGTTTGAAGGGTAAAGTTATTTTACCTTTTAAGTTTGTTCTGCTTCTGCAAATGAAAAGGCCAACTAAGATCATTCCACAAACCGCAGCAAGAGTGGCAGCAACTACCACTGCTCTCTTTATCTTATGAACATGACTTGCCCCTTCATGGTTGAAATTGACACAGCAAAGAAAAATGTAGTTAAACTAAAGCTAATGGATATGAAACTGAAAGGAAAGGACTGCAGGAAACAAAATCAAATCAGAATAAAAAGCGTAATGGAAACAATAAGTAGCTTCAATAAGAAGTTTATTACAAAATTAACTTCATACCTAGCTCTGAAGCCGGCATTCTGATGCATAGATCTTGCCTACCAGAAGGAAACTGTCTAATATCCATTAGATCACCAAACCACATGGCACAGCCACTACCACTTCCTCTGATATCTGAGTTTGTATAAGCCATACATGAACAGTTGTTCAAGCACTTGGCCGTGCATTCATTGAGGCTCATTCTTTGATTCACCCAAGAATATGTAGTATCTGGCCATTTCAAATCAACAAATTTGAGAAATCCATCTTTATGGCAGCTCAGAGGTTTATTGCGCACACAACCTTGAGACCAGTCCATTAAGCTCCATTTTTCCGGTAATTTAGGCTTGAATCCTTGTAAACATTGGCAGACCGGTGATCCACTAATGATACAATTTCCATTGGATCCACAAAGGCCGTAATAGTCACAATAGTCTCTAGGTACTGATGTATAGCGGTGCCAAACTTGACTAGCTTCAATCCATATGTAGCACTCACGTGTATTGCTAGTTTGAGGTTGTAGGTATAGTACACTACATACTCTAGAAACAAAGAAGTAATCATAAATCGGATTGGGCTTTAGATCCGGTGAACCACTGAACTTAAGACCATTCCATGGGCCTGTACGGTAGAACTTGCTGGTCCCTTTCCGAATAACAGGCTCAGGGTATGGATGCATTTCTTTTCTTTTTTTGATACGGGATGCATTTCTATCCCATATGTGAAATCCCCAGGAGATGGATCATCTGGACTTTTCCATGCTGTAAGAGCATTAGCATTGGCAAATGCTAAAGCCAAATCTAAGGAATATTTAGCATTTTTGGTCTCAAAACCAGCTGCATCAGAGGATTGCAAACAGCACTATTGCAAATTTTTTTGCAATAGTACTACAGTGCAATTCTAAACATAGAATTGCACTATTCACAGTATTGCAAAAAAAATATATATATTTTACTCCTTTTATACCCGAAATTTCTCTCTCATCCCTCTCATTTTTTCTGTTCTCTTCTCTCTCTTCTTTCTCTGTTTCTCCATCTACTTTCTCATCTCTGAAGCTTTGCCGAAATTTCTCACCCATCTCACACGGCCTCTCTCTCATATCTCATCGCACGACCTCTCTCTCATTGCACTGGTGCTGGGATTTGGATTTTTGAGGTTGGAGGTTGGATTAGTGTGGATCGGCGACCTGGGTTTGGATCGGTGGGCTGGGATCGGTTGATGGCGAGCTCCGATGGTGGCTCCGGTGGCTTTGGGGATATTTTTTTTGAATGGGTTTGCTCTGGTGGCTCCGGTGATGATTTTTTTTGAATGGGTTTGCTCTGGTGGCTTTGGGGATGATTTTTTTTGAATGGGTTTGCTCCGGTGATGATTTTTTTGATCGGTGTGTGTGTGGTGATGGGATGCTCTGTGTGTGGGTTTGCTCTGTGTGTGGCTCTCTGTGTGGGTTTGAATGATTTTTTTTGAATGGGTTTACTCCGGTGGCTTTGGGGATGATTTTTTTTTTGAATGGGTTTGCTCCGGTGATGATTTTTTTGATCGGTGTGTGTGTGGTGATGGGATGCTGTGTGTGAGTGGCTGTCTGTGTGTGTGGGTTAGCTCTGTGTGGCTCTCTGTGTGGGTTTGAATGGGTTTGCTCTATGTGAGACTGTTGAAAAACCCAGGAAAATGATGTAGAACAGACAGCACATGCCTTCCTTGAACAGCAGGGGCGCAGGAAGTCACAACGCAGGATCAAAGGGGGGTGCCAGTAGGGGGCATCGGGGTAACAGTGTCGGAATTGCATGAAATTTGGCAGGTTAAAGGGAAACGACGTTCTGATCCAGATTCATGGCTATGAACGTCGCCAAAATTTAGGCGAATTCCTTCATTAAGGCCCCGATAACAGTGTTTTTGCTATTTATAGTAATATTTGTTTTTCCTTAATAACTTTTAGTTTACAAGTCAGAATAAGGTCCCGTCTGTTTTGGGACGACCCTTAAAGTCAGTAGTTTATGATTCTGCAATTAACTCAATTTTGCCATTTTTGGTAAAATTCGGTAATTTTGTCCCCTAATCGCTTAATTAGCGCGAATTAGGGTTATAAACGTTTTTTCTTAGTATTTATATGTTTTGTAGCCGTCAGAGGCAAATTAGACTATTATCAATAAACACAGACTTTTGTCAAATTTTCTTCTGGTGGATTCCAGTTTTATCTCCTTGTGGATTCAGGGAAACCCCTCGTGGATTCGAGGTTTACTACCAGAAACTAACAGTTTAGTTTCTGTTCCATCAAGAGAGCATCGTGTGTGTTTCTCTTCAGGCTTCCGCGACATCAGAAAAAATGGTTGAAAATAAATAATAAAGAAAGGATAAAAAATAATATTTTAATGAGTAAAAGAGTGAAATAGAAGTTTGGGGTGTAGGGGGTATTGTAAAATTGGATGTTATAATGATAAAGTGAGGTTTTAGAATGGTAAAATAGAGTAGCATTAGCATTTTCCAATGCTAATGCTCTAAGACGCCACTTAATACCTTTCCTAAAGTCCCATCCCATCTCAATTCCTGGTAAAAATGTATCAGACGGATAGTCAAAGCTTTCCCACAGAAAGATTCCTGAATTTCCATCTCTTAGTACAAGATTTCCAGAGTCTAGTAGCTGTAACATAGGATTCCTGGCTTGTTTTTGTAATCCTATCGACCAAACAACACTCTCATTCTTACTCATAAGAACAAGATTGCGTGTGATGTTTATTTTCAACAAGCCAGATGAGTCATTGATTGGGTTGAGTCGGTTTGCAACCCAAACAAAAGTTTTAACTGGGATACTCTTGTACCATATTCCCAAGTAGTGATTCTTGGAACTTCCAGGACTGAAGAAACCCAGTTCAAAGCTTCCATCTTTTCTGATCAGGGTACTTCCATCACTAATAGATTGAGATGGTGTAATGCTATCTATTGCAAAGGAGACTTTTAAGAACAAAAAGAGTAAATAAGTAAGCAGAAAAATAAAAGAAAGAATGCCCATTGATTGTTTAGTTTCACACCCCCTTGCTTATCACTCATACTTAAACAATGAGAAGGAAGAGCAATTTCAGATATGGTTACACACTGATGAAATCTGTCAATAGCGCCTCCTTGATTTTTCAACACTACGAATTTTCCACTAAACATGGATTTTTTTTTCTTCGTCAGTATAACCGTAGTCCACAAGTTAACAAAAGCAATTTTGTCTTGAAATTGAAAAAGACAGGTTCTTTTTCACATGGACTATGAGAGAATTCAAAGTTTTGTATTAGCTTTTGCACCCATTTGGCATTGTTGAACATTCACACCAGACTTTATTTCATTTTACATATTATTTATTTCTTTATTAATATTTCAAGACCCAAACCCAAAGCACCCACCCACCTGTTTTAAGGAATACCTTCACAATATACAACTTATTAAATTCTGATTCTCTTTGTGACAGAATTGAAAGAAACCAATTTTAAACACACTTATTACCATACTCATGTAAAAAATTTAAGCAAATGTTCACGTTAAAATTATTCAACAGAAAATAAATTAAAAATAATACTAATAATTCGAAGCCAAGAACAATAATGTATAAAAACAGGCACATAAGCCAATACCCATTTCAAGATTCAACTAAAATAACAAGTAAGAAATGATAAGAATGTCCACAACCAAAGAAACCGAACCAATCCCACACAGTCCCAAAAGGCTAACCAGAACGATCAAACCCACAGGTACGGCACCTGAAAATGGGCTTCTATCGGCGGCATTTGCAAAGGCACTTCCTTTCGTCAATGTGGTCAGTAGATGAACGGCTGGTCTAATCCTTCCTGAAAATGGCTTGAGCTCGATTGAGAGAGAGAGCCAAAGAGCTCTGGTGTGACTGTTTCTATTTATAAATTATTTTGTATACGTATGGTCTATTTAGATACCATTTATTGTTGAAATTACTATAACAAAATAATTTTTAAACTATAAATAGTGACCGTGGGACTCAGTTTTAAAATTATATTTACGTTTTTTCGTACTTGTAGGTCCTGTAAATAGTGCACGGGACCCAGGGACCGGTTGTCCAAAGTCCCACTTGAAGATGTATATGAGGGCCATGCAACCCCTAGGTGCTACTGAAGAAGTACTTGCTCAAATGTTCCAAAACACTCTGACTAGAGCCACTCTTAGGTGGTTCCTCAACCTGGATGATGCTAGAGCAAGAAGTTGGGAAGACATCTGCCGAGAGTTTCACAAGCAATATAAGTACAACATAGAAGTGGACGCAAAAAGGAAAGATCTCGAGACCACTAAGCAAAAGCTGAAAGAATCATTTTCTACTTTCATTACCAAGTGGAGAGCCAAGGCATCACAGATGATGAATAGGCCAAGTGAAGAAAAATAGTTAGCCATGGTTGTAAAGAATTTATTACATGTATAACATAAGTACTTGTTTGCAAAATATTTTCCTAATTTTAAAGCTTTGATTGCTACTGGAACCCAAATTGAGGATGCAATAAATAATGGCACTATAAAGAATGACGACCCACCGAGGTTTAAAAAGAATGTAGGATCTAGTTCTAAAGCTGTAGAAGTTTCTAATATCCATAAAAATGATCCTTATCAACTGATTGCACCCATAACACTCATGCAAGTATCACAAGGGCCTAGACCCAAGAGGGAGTTTCATGAGTTGTATATGCCTATGAGCCAAGTGTTTGACAAGCTAGAAGCAAAATGGTTGTTGAAACCCTTAGACCTAAGATCAATTCCAAACCTGCTACCCTCAAGGTTTGATGTGAATAAGAGATGCGCCTACCATCAAAGCCCTGGCCATAATATTGATAATTGTTTTGGCCTTCGTCATGCAATTCAAAACCTAATAGATAGCAAGGTGATTGTGCCTCCTACAAGGCCTAGCATCACTAATAATCCCTTACCCAATCATAATTTTGGGAAAGGACCAAGAATTAATTGCATAATGACCGAAGAAGAAAGTAAAGAAGACCCATCTAAACTAATCTATAACCTACCCGAATGCTTTATGATGACACAGGAAGAACTAATGGATAGGACATCCACCACCACCATAGGATATGATATATGGAATGAAGAAGTAATAGAACCCAAGAATTACTCAACATCTACAAATGGGAGGAGACACTTCAAACCCCAAGTAAATAACCAAACATCCATAAATGGGGGGAGACACTTCAAACCCCAAGATACCAATCCTAATGACACATTTGGAGATAGATAGCCCGGTAGAAGTCTTGAATAAATCCACCCAACAAACACCTACCGAAGAAGATGAGGTCCTAAAGCAACTACAGAAAACAGAAGCCAACATATCCTTGTGGGGTCTACTCATGGCCTTATACAAACACCGTTAAAACCTAGTAAACCTTCTCAACCAAATACAAGTCCTTACAACTATATCTCCCCAAGATCTGAATGCTAGAATCAGGTCCATAAATAGGGAGCTCACTATTTCCTACTCTGACAAGGATCTGACGAAGAAGGGGAAACACCATAACAACCTGTTGCATATTACAGTAGATGCTATGGGCAAGAGAATCCTGATGGTTTTAATAGATTATGGAAGTGCCTTAAACGTGTGTCCTTTAAAGACTGCAAGTTGGTTGGTTCTAAGCATTAAAGACTTCGTGCCTACTGATCAGCATGTAAGGGCATATGACAATAGTAGAAGAGAGGTCTTGGGAATCGTAACACTAGAGCTCACTATAGGGTCGATGATCAGGAAGGTGGAGTTTCAAGTACTGAACATAGCATCATGCTTCAATATGCTCCTTGGACGACTGTGGATCCATGACATAGAGGCCGTACCTTCATCTCTATACCAAATGGTTCGATTTCCACATGAAGGAGCTATTGTAACCATATATTACGATACTTCGACTACACCCAAGCCTGCCTTTGGTATTGATTTTGAGAAAGAGCCATTCACCTTGGATGGCTTTAAGATTGAGAGGCCTGGCTTTGAAAGAAAAGAAGAAGAAGAAGAGAAGATCTTGATGGACTTTGCTCCCTACAGCAACAACAATGTGGTAGTGATGATGAGAAGAATGAATTACCTTTCGGGGATGAATTTGGGGAGAACTGTGAAGAAGCCTATTGTTCAAGACCCAATAATTCCCACTACCCCAACACCTTTTAGGCTAGGCTATAAGCCTACTCATGATGATTTGTTAGAGATGGAGATGAGAAAGATGGCCTGCGCCAAAGCTAAAGAAAAAGGACTTCCTTGTCCCCCGGAACCCGTAAAGCCATATACTCCTACACTGAACGAGAAGTTTGTCAAAGCTAGAGAAAGTCAACGCTATTAGGGATTCCCTGAACTGAGATTTGATCCTATAACAAGGATAATGGTGCCTGGGTTCGAGATATTGTTTGATTGTAATAATAAGGTTCCAGAACTGAAGAAGGAAGACACAACTTGGGTTCCTAATGATTGGGCTGATTACATGGATCCTGATGCCATGACTACACTTCTTGGAGGTGTCATTTGCAATATAGAAGAAAAGGAGTACTGGGAAGCTTCCCAGTGTTCATTAAAGAGCCAATACGAGCTAAGAGCCAATAATGAAGATGAGGAAGGGGGAGTAGCCCCTAGTGATGATGATGAAGGAAGTGATGCCATGAGTGATAGTGGTAGTGACAGTAGCAACAATGACAGCGAGCATGGTGATGATGACAGCAACAGCGATAGTGAGAGCAACAACTGTAAAGACTATGATAGCCAATATAGTGGCAATGATTGGGGTGAACCTCCTAGTGATAGAGAAGATGAAGACGCAAATCTTTACTATGAAGAATATGATGATGATGTGGACTACTATGATGAAGATATTAAAGATGATGCCGAAGCTAACAGGTGGAGTGACACTGATAGTGACCAATACAGGCTGATAAATGTATTAGAAGATGCAAGAGAGGAGACTGAACAACCCAATGATGTGGATTATAATGATTACCCCTATGGGCATCCCTCAGATTGGAGCTACATCACTAATGTTAGCTTAAGGTCTGGTCCTCGTTATGACATGCATGGAAGAGAGATTTCGGAATTGGGGTTGTATTATGATTCAGAACCTAGCTCACTGACCCCACATACCGAAGAGGAAGATGATATAGATGCAAGGTTGGCCACCCTAGACTAAAAACTGATGGTCCACAGTCTCAGAATCTTGACACTTGAGAATGCTGAACGTAATAATGAGAGGATGGAAAGAGGCGAGTCAGAGCATCTCCCTCAACACACCTACTTAGGCAACAAAGGGAAGCACAATTTGTTTGATAAGTGGATGGATAGCATAAAGCGCCTTGATGCTTTTGTGACCGACAAACCCACAGACATGGAAATTAATGAAGAAGCCACAGATTATGTTAGGACATATGTGTTTTCACTTGTAAAGAACATATGTCATTTGTATATGTAAATTGGCTAATCCTTTGACAAAATGCACTCTACTTGAAATTGGGTAGTTCTAGGTATTTTTAATACTTCAAGAAACAAAGTTTCAAGATCAAGTGTTGAAGTTATCAAGTCTGTCCAAGAAAAACAAGCTGAAGTGCAAATTCATTAAAACTCGACACCTGCTTGATAGCTCCTCGACACCTTGCTATCTGTCGAGATTTATAAAATCAGATTTTCTGATCTGATTTCTTGGGATCCGTGAATGTGTCTTTGGAATTTTTTTTCTCCTAATCCTAGATATATAAAAGGATTATTTTAAGAGCCGTCAAATAGTACACAAGTTGCACAAGTATTGAGCAAACTCTGTTCAAGCAATTTGTGATCAAAGACGAAGTTTTTGACCTAATTCATCTCTTTTGAAGAAGTTGCTGTGTATTTGCACCAAAGGATTTTGTGATCAAGCATCTTCTTGATCTTCATTGTGTAGGATGAACTGAAGAACTTTGTAGCCAACCTCTTCTTCAAAGTTGGTGTTGAAGTCACGTACTGAGATCCGCACATTGGTTAGTCACATACTTAGGAGCCGTGCATCAAAAGTGGGAACTGTCACTACAAAAAAAGTCCAATTGGGTATTAGGGTAAAGGTTCAACTGTAGGTTGGTAAGGTACTTGAGATTCCTTTACTTGTAACCACTTTTTTGATAATAGTGGAGTTTTGGGAGTGGTGACCTGAAAATCACCCAGTGGGGTTTTTTGCCACAAGCGTTTCCCCAATTCGTAAACAAATCACCGTGTTATTTAATTTCTGCTACTTATTTAGTTTATTGGTGATATGTTTGTGCTTCCATGCGTTTGCATGATAAATTGATTAATTAATAACTTGGCTAATTAATTAATTGGTTTAATCACAAGAGATCATTCAGTTTGTGGCCTATCAAGTGGTATCAGAGCAGACACACTCTGATTAGGTTTTAATCTTTGCTGTATTTGATCCATTGACCCCTGTTTGTCATGAATAAAGGACAGTCATTAATTATACCTCCTTTATTTGATGGGACTAACTATGCATACTGGAAAGTACGCATGGGAGCTTTTTTTCCAGTCCTTAGATGAAAATGTGTGGCAAGCTGTAGAGATTGGCTGGACTAAGTCAAAGGAAGCGTCGGCTGATTGGGATGAAGCCAAGATCAAGGCGGCAAACTTTAACAGCAGGGCATTGAATGCGTTGTTCAGTGTGGTCACCAATGAGGAGTTCAAGAAGATATCCTCAACTGAAATTGCTAAGGAGGCATGGACCATCCTCCAGACAACCTATGAGGGCACAAAGGCTGTCAAGGATTCAAAACTTCAAAGGCTCACAACAAGTTTTGAAGAAATAAAGATGGAGGAGGATGAGTTGTTTGATGAGTTCTATGCCAAGCTCAAAGACATAGTGAACTCAGCTTTCAATCTTGGGAAAACCATCCCTGAACCCAAGATTGTGAGGAAGGTGCTCAGATCTCTACACGAGAGATTCCATGCTAAGATTACGGCGATAGAAGAATCAAAGGATATTGACAAGATTCCTTTGACTAAACTGGTTGGAAACTTGCAGACCTATGAGCTAGGACTATCTAGGATTGGCAAGACGGGTAAAGGCAAGAGCATGGCCTTGAAGGCGAAGAGCAGTGATACAAATGAGTCTTCTGATGATGAAGATTCCAAGATGAAGTCTAACATTACAAGGTAGTTCAAGAAGTTTATGAAGAATGCCAATGGGAGGAGCTTCGACAAAGACTGCAGACAATCCAGTTCTTCTAAGTTTAAGAGTCAAGACAAAGGGAAGAAGGATGCTAAGGATGGTGGTCAGTACACTGGTCCTGCAGGACCAAAATGTTTTGGATGTCATGAATTATGTCACATGAAGCATGAATGCCCTACATATCTCAAGAGCATTGGGAAAAGTAAGGCACTTGCTGTAACCTTGAATGACACTGAGCCTGAAGATGATTCCGACAATGAGGATGACGGAATCTTAAATGCCTTCGCTGCTACAGTCAATCCTACTAAAGGGATTGTTGAAGAAGTGGACGAAGAAGAAGAATTGGTGGATTCTAAATGTGAGAAGATGGATGATCAAGATGATATCCATTCAGCCTATGAGAAACTATACAAGCTTTCTGAGAAGCATGAGAAACTGTATAGGCTGGCCACCAAGAAGCTTAGTGATGTGAAACTTGATTGTGAAGAACTTTCCACAAAGTTTGATGAAGCTAATCAAACGATTGGTGCACTGAGGTTTGAGAACAATTTCTTAGCTGAGAAGACCAAGAAGCTTGAAGCGGAGCTGTTTCAAGTCAGAGCTCAATTGGAGAGGACTTCAAGTGCAAAGCTTGATGAGATGCTCAGTATTCAGAAATTTGCTTCGGATCGAACAGGTTTAGGGTATGGTCTTTCTTCCTCTCATATTGCTTCTACTAGTGCTACTGTTTTTGTTTCTTTTGCTAATAACACTGAAATTGAGAACACTGATGATAAAACTGAATTAGCTAATGAGAACTTAGACAAGAGTAAATCTATCTTAGGAGCACCCCCTAAGCAAGATAAGAAAGATGCTAAAAACCCTAGGGCTAAGAAGGCTAACTCTCAAAAGCCAAAACAGAAGAAGCAGCATCTCTGTCATCATTGTGAAGCTGTCAGTCATACTCAACCAAATTGCTACAAGTGGCTAGCCACTCAACAAAGCAACGGCATGATAGCATCTCGAAGCCAAAATCAACTTTAATCCTTTTTTGCTCCTCTTGGAGATCTTCTGAAAGCCCTCATGTTCCTTTCGAACTTGAATGGGTTCAATTCTTCCCCTTTACTGCCGGTTCAAGGATTCAATCAAAAAGGTTCTTCCAGGGTGTAGAAGAAAAAGGACTCTAAGTGATTTTATCACTTTCTTCTATCTTCTTGTTTTTGTTTGTTGTATTACTTGTGTATTTTGCATTTATCTTGAGTCAGTCTAGTTTTATACTTTGTTTTGTTTAACATGTTTTTGTTTGTTTATTTTCAGTTTTGTTTATTTTATTTTTGATATAAAATAAAATAAAAAATTGAAAAATCAGAAAAATACAAAAACAGTGTGTGTTTTGTGTATATTGGTACTTGTGTACCTTGAATGGCCATTGAAACAAAGTTTTCTAAACTTTGTATCTTTTATAACTTAGATGAGCATCTTTATTCACAACTAAGCAAGTGAGTTTTGTGGCTCTTATTTGTGATGAGTAAGATTAAGTTATCTCTTAAAACTTAACACTCATATCACTCTTTTTGACGGGTAGGACTAGAAAATCCTGAGAGAAAGGCATAAATAACCATCTCACCACTGTTACCCGCTAATCATAATATGACACCTGTACGCTTCGGTATAGCAAAAGTGCAATGTCAAAGACACCCGTATGCTTCGGCATAATAAAAGTGCAATGTCAAATGCTTAACATCTTGGGTATTTCTTTTCTCTCTTTTTATGTCCATGCATGATATGCTAAAATAAAAGAAAATATGCAAAGAAAAATAAAAAGCAAAAAGATTTTTTTTTTTTTTTTTTTTTAAAAAAAAAAAAAAAAAAAAAAAAAAAAAGCTTTAAATATGGTTGCAAGCGTGTATTCTAGGAGATGTGGGAGTTATAGGATGTACCTCAAAGGTGATAGTCCCCATCAAACAGTTATGATTGTGTGTGAGTTAAAGTTATTTTCTCATATCTCAGATCGTCATAACTTGTACACACATATGCAATCTTGCGATGTTTTTCACACACAACACTCAATATTCTTTGCTACTATTGATACATGTGCAGGTAAAATGTGATTTGGTCATCACAAGTGTTTACATGTGCTATTGTATGCTCACTAAACTGTCTTGACTTATTTTTGAAAAATAAAATTGGTTAGACTTGTTTAGTGTGTGTGTGTGTGTGTGTGTGTGTGTTTCTGAGGATCCATGTGCTTAAAATGTTTGATGAGAGATGATTTTGAGAGCTTAATATGTTGATTGGATCATTGGTTGAGGTGCATATTGGATTGCATTCATCTATGTGGTTTTCACTTCTCGAAAAACTGCTTTTAAAAGCTGGCTCGACACCTCCTCGATACCTCCTCGATTCCTTGTTATCTATCGAGCTTCTCAAGCCTTTTTCTTATTGCAATCTCGACATCTCCTCTACACCTGGTGGATCGATCGAGAAAGTTCCTGCTCCTCGATACCTTCTCGGTACCTAGTGGATTGATCGAGATTCTGTTCCTTGAAGGTGATTCTTGTTCCTCGATACCTCTCGACACCTGTAGCTGTCGAAGGCCATTTTCTTGAGTCACTCGACACCTCTTGACATCTCATCTGTTGAGAATTACTGATGCTCCTATATAAGCTTCTGTTGCGATCTATTTCTCATTTTCTCGATCTCTCTCGATCTATCCGCGGCTGTTCATCTCCCAAACTCCTTTTTCTCACTCAAAATCTTCCACCCACGTGATTTTCGGCCCTTCCTTGCTTCAAATCACTTGTTATGATCTCTTTTTCCTTCATTCTTCATGCATTTCATGTTTGGAATCTTAGGCTTTGGGGTTTTTGAAAATTTTTGGGGTTTTTGAAAATTGATGAGTTTTTCTTGAAATTTTGGTATGAGTTTTCATTTAAATGTGTTCAAAATATCATGCATTGCATCACATGTGCATTAGAATGGTATCTTTATACATTTAGATGTGTGTTCTTTGCTTGTGTGCTGGTAGGATTGGATTGGGCTAAGCCCATGATGCCTTTTACTTTGCATATCACATGTTCATGTATTCTCCATTTATACGTACTCTTTATTCAATATATTTGATATATTTGAATTGTTTTGGGATTTTTCTAATTGTCTCTTTCTCTCTCCCTTTCTCATTTTGTTTACGTTAGTAGTGTTTATGGCACCTAAGCGTAAATCTACTCCGGCTCAGAACCCTCTACGTTCTGGAGCTTCTTCCTTTTCTGATTCTGCTCCTCTTAATCTTTGGTTCCGTGATGAGGATGCCCACAAGGCATTTTTGGAGAACTTTTCTAGACGAGGTGTTCATTCGGAACACCAAGTCATTTTGGCGGACTTTGCCGACACTGACCTTCCCTCTGTCATTCACAGTAGAGGATGGGAGTCACTGTGTGACGTCCCGGTCACATGTCCTCTCATGCTCATTCAGGAGTTTTACTCCAACATGCACAGGATTGATCGTTCAGTACCTCTATTTTTCACTCGCGTACGAGGTATGCGCATCCTTATCACACCGCAGCTAGTTGCGGATGTGCTTCGGGTTCCTAGGATAGAGTTTCCTGACTATCCTTCTTGTGAGCGTCTGAGGACTGTGTCCAAAGATGAGCTCATTTCTGCTTTTTGTGAGCGCCCTGCTGATTGGGGTGAACATCAGTATACATCATGTAAACCTTTTGCTAAAGGTCCTAGATTCTTAAACATGGTGATGACTTTTGTACCCCATCCACTCTCTCACTACAACTCCATCACAGAGCCTCGTGCTCGATTTTTGTTATCTCTTCTTGAGCATCTTACAATATATTTTCCTTCTCATTTCATTCTTTCTATCATAGATGTTCATTTAGATTCGGTGTCCTGTGATAAACTCATCTTTTCTTCCACTATCACGAGGATCTTACGCCATTTTTCTGTCCCTTTTCCTGTGTCTGACCACTTCACACACATTTGTGCCATAGATGCCGCTACCGTAAAATGTAGTGAAGCACAGTTTAGATCGCGACAGCCGGATTCCACTCCTTCCTCCCTTTCAGCTCCATCCAGATCTGCTCCGTCTACATATGCTCCTTCTTCCTCTATGGATGATGTATCTCTTGGAGACATCATGGCGCAGCTACAGTGCATGGATGCTTGCCTCGATACACTCTCCATTGAGTTGTATCAGGTGAATGTTTGTGTTGGTCGTATTGCACGACGGCAGGTGACCATGGGTGGGTTTTCTTCTGAGGCTACTCCTTCACCACCTCCTCCAGCGGCTTCTAACTCTGAGGATGATGATGATGATGGTGATGACGATGACGCTTCGGATGATGTTGGAGATGCTAGCTCTACTGATGAGATGTCTACTTAACACACTTACCCTTTGTCACTCGTGACAAAAAGGGGAAGTAGTTTTGGATATGAGAGTAGTCATCTTAGGGAAAGAGTTAGTATAGGACAGTTTTGTTAGGGAGAGTGTTATTCTTGAGGGATGTAGTGAGGTTATGATGTATCTTTTCTTTTCTTTCTTTTTAGATACATTGTTCTTGTATATGAGGTCTTGTGACTAGTTTTTACATACATTGTACTTATTTTTCTCTATATATGTGGATGTATGTTTCTCTCACCAATCTCTTCATGTGTTGTTTCTTTCTATCTTTATACACATGTTCCTTATACTTGCATGCAATCTATTATTTCTGTTTCACATAAGATGCCTTGATGAGTTTTGTTTAAAGTGTTTCAGAAATACAGATTGTCAAAGTCTACTTGCCATAAACTCTTTTCTTGCAAAGTTTTTCAAGGGTTTGTGATAGGATAGATTTTATTGTATTCAACAAGTGAGTATGAGTTAAGTGATTTATGACTTCTCTCATATGTTCATTTGTTTGTTGTGGTTTTGTCACAGATTGCCAAAGGGGGAGATTGTTATGATATATGTGTTTTCACTTGTAAAGAACATATGTCATTTGTTTATGTAAATTGGCTAATCCTTTGATAAAACGCACTCTACTTGTAATTGGGTAGTTCTAGGTGTTTTTAATACTTCAAGAAACAAGGTTTCAAGATCAAGTGTTGAAGTCCTCAAGTCTGTCCAAGAAAAACAAGCTGAAGTGCAAATTCATTAAAGCTCGACACCTTGCTATCTGTCGAGATTTATAAAATCAGATTTTCTGATATGATTTCTTGGGATCCGTGAATGTGTCTTTGGGATTTCTTTTCTCCTAACCCTAGACATATAAAAGGATTATTTTAAGAGCCGTCAAATAGTACACAAATTGCACAAATATTGAACAAACTCTATTCAAGCAATTTGTGATCAAAGACGAAGTTTTTGACCTAATTCATCTCTTCTGAAGAAGTTGCTGTGTATTTGCACCAATTAGGGTTTTGTGACCTAATTCATCTCTTTTGAAGAAGTTGATAATAGTGGAGTCTCTATTCAAGCAATTTGTGATCAAAGACGAAGTTTTTGACCTAATTCATCTCTTCTGAAGAAGTTGCTGTGTATTTGCACCAATTAGGGTTTTGTGACCTAATTCATCTCTTTTGAAGAAGTTGATAATAGTGGAGTTTCGGGAGTGGTGACATGAAAATCACCTGGTGGGGTTTTTTGCCGCAAAGGTTTTCCCCATTCGTAAACAAATCACCGTGTTATTTAATTTTCGCTGCTATTTAGTTTATTGGTGATTTGTTTGTGCTTCCACGCATTTGCATGATAAATTGATTAATTAATTGGTTTAATCACAAGAGGTCATTCAGTTTGTGGCCTATCAGATTACATGGATGAAGATCCCGCAGTACTGATGCTAAAGGAAGAAGGCACTTACTGGAAGCCACCTGCCATTGTTGAAGCCATGACTGAGTTGAAGAACTGGACATGGGAGGGAGCCACCCACCCCATGAGGGACTCCGTGAGAAAGATTAAGACCGTCAAGTCAGTCATTCAAGATCGTCGATCCAGTCGCCCCTGCCAAGAACATTGTTTCTATCCCCATTGAGTCTATCTCTGCTATTATATCTATTCTTGTTAATTCTATTTGTGATAGTTGTTAGATTCTAAAAGTTTAAAACAATTGACAAATCATGAACACAAACTCGTCTAGATATAGATCTTAGAGTCTATAGGTATTTTTAGACAATGCTTATAGTAATACAAGTCAAGATCCAAGAACAAGCAAGCTGCAGAAAAGAGAATTCGAAATTTGCTTGGTTTGCTCGATTGAAGAACAGGCTCGACTGATCAAAAATCACAGATCTGAAATTTTTGCAGAATTCTATTTTAGCCCAAACTTTACTTAAACTTATTGGGTTTCAAGTAAAGCACTACTAGTATATAAAGGAAACCCTAAGCACGTTTTTATAAGGTTTTTTTAGAGAGAGAATAGTGTGTCTTTTTTGTATCTAGGGTTTTGTACCAAAAAAGCTCTTTCATATCTTCTACCAGTGTTATTTCTTGAAGAATCTCAAGATCTGGTGTTGTAGAAGTTGTTGCTTTCTTTAGTCATCAAAGGTGTTGATGATCTAAACTTTCAAGGGTGGTCTTGGAGTCACAAACAGGAGAGTTTGTGTTCTTTATCACAAGTGTGGGTGTTTGTGTTGCAAAGGCCTGATAGAGAAGGAGTTTGTGGATTTGGAGCTTACATGTGGTCGTATCAGTAAGTTCTAAATGTGGTAGTAATAGGATGTTAGTGGTCTAAGTCTTATTGTAAACTTCGTTTCTCTATAGTGGATTTGCTTTTTACCTTGAGGATAGCTAGGTTAAATCCTCCACAGGTTTTTTACCAGTTTGGTTTTCTTGGGTCGTCATATCGTTTTGTTATTTATTTTTTCGCTGTTTTGCATGATATGATTGTTTTGTTTTAACCTAGATATAAATAATAAACCTAAGTATTCACTTGGTTAATTAATTAGGTTAAACAATCTAATTTTTACAGGGATCTAAAAATTAACAATAGTATTCTTGTTGAGTTTGATTTAATTAAGTCTATTGAGTTTGTTAAGAACTCTTTTCCTTATAATATGATTTCTGATTCTTATTATTTGTTGGTTTTGAATGTTTTTATTTCTAAAATTGGTAAAGAAACTCTTAGGGATAATTACACTTTACCCACATGTGGTTTGCCTCTAATTTGATTTGCCTACCTATGGTTTCAATTTTGACACTTTACCCACCTGTGATTTCCTCCGTTAAGGCGCTATTACCCACCTCTGTTAAAAAGAAGGTTAAATATGTATTTTTGCACAATTTTTATGTCTCTCTCCTCCCAAAACATAAAACACATAAAAATTCAAGAGAAAACAAGATCAAAATGTGCTATTGGTAAAAAATATTATGCAATTTCTTAGAACTTCAACTTGTATTTGAACTTATCATCTCAACCACAAATAAACTAATTATACATCTGAAAGCATGATAAAGCCGTATGAGAAAAATTAGATAAAAATTAAAACTCCTAATCTAACTCAACAACGTTCAAATAAATCAAATCAAATCTCCTGCTCCTCATGTCCAAAAATTAGAAACCCAGAAAAGTAGAAAACCCAGAAAAGTTCAAACAACAAAAATTGAAACTCCTCATGTCCAAAAACTAGAAACCCAGAAAAGTTTAAACAGATCAAAACATCGCCATAAATTCAAATCATATCATTCACAATACATTTCTTCCAGCTCAGCTCTGATTCTCAAAGCTCTGAATCTTCTCTGTGAAGCCGAAGGCAAATCGTACCTCAAGCGCACTGGTAGCACTCACAGTTGGGACGTGTTGTTCTATATCTTCAGTTTCTTGAAAGGAATCACGCTCTTCACGCTGATTGTTTTGATCGAAACTGGATGGTCATTTTTGAAGCTGTATTTGCAAGATAAGGAGAAGAAGGTTTTGATGATTGTGATTCCTTTACAGGTTATGGCGAATATAGCTCAGGTCGTGATTGATGAGAGCGGTCCATTCGCGCAAGATTGGGTTACGTGGAAGCAGATCTTCTTGCTCGTCGATGTGGTGTGTTGCTGTGCGGTTTTGTTCCCTATCGTTTGGTCGATTAAGAATCTCAGAGAAGCCGCAAGGACTGACGGGGAAGCCGCGGTGAATTTGATGAAATTTACTCTGTTTAGGCAGTACTACATTGTTGTGATTTGCTACATTTACTTCACGTGTGTTATGGTTTATGCGTTGGAGACTATTACTTCGTATCGGTACCTCTGGACGAGTGTGGTTTATGTTTCTGATGATTTCGATTGTGTGGTGAACGAGTTCAGCTCAGCTCAAAAAAGTTTAAACTTTTTTGGGTTTCTAGTTTTTGGACATGAGGAGTTTCAATTTTTGTTGTTTGAACTTTTCTGGGTTTCTAGTTTTTGGACATGAGGAGCAGGAGATTTGATTTGATTTATTTGAACGTTGTTGAGTTAGATTAGGAGTTTTAATTTTTATCTAATTTTTCTTATATGGCTTTATCATGCTTTCAAATGTATAATTAGTTTATTTGTGGTTGAGATGATAAGTTCAAATACAAGTTGAAGTTTTAAGAAATTGCATAATATTTTTTACCAATAGCACATTTTGATCTTGTTTTCTCTTGAATTTTTGTGTTTTATGTTTTGGGAGGAGAGAGACATAAAAATTGTGCAAAAATACATATTTAACCTTCTTTTTAACAAAGGTGGGTAACAGAGCCTTAACGGAGGAAATCACAGGTAGGTAAAGTGTCAAAATTGAAATCACGGGTAGATAAATCAAATTAGAGGCAAACCACAGGTGGGTAAAGTGTAATTATCCCAAACTCTTAATAATAAGGAATTAAAACAAGGACACCCAAAACCCATAAAAGAAGAAACCCAATCTATTAACCTGGGAAATGATGATGAACCTTGAACGGTTTTAGACCCCTTAAAACACAACCAGATTGGTTAGCCTAGATTAATTAGCCATGTTGTTACTTAGTCAAATTATGCAATTCTAGGTTAAAGCAATCAAATAATCATATCAAAATAATAAAGCAGCGGAATAATAAAAGACACAATGATATGATCACCCAAGAAACCACACAGTAAAAACGTGGGAAGGATTTGACCTAGCTATCCTCAAGGTAAAACCTGAATCCACTATGCGAAAGAATCGAAGTTCATACAGAAGGACTACAAGCTCCCCGCTTGACTTCCTAATGCTACCCACCAGTAGAACTTACTGACACGACCATGTGCAAGCTCCGAATCCACGGACTCTTTCTTTCTTGGACTCTTCAATCAAGTACAAGCACCCCCGCTTGTTTATCTTTAAGCTTCAATGGTAGCAACCAAGTTGATCATCAAGATGTTGATACTATCTCTAACTTGAAAACCCTAAGCTTTGTGTAAAGGAAAGCTCCTCTAGATCTCACAAGAGATTTACACAAAACAGCAATGTATGAGCAACAATACAACTGGAGCGACTCTAAAAACGTGGCTAGGGTTTTACCTTATATACCTAGGGTAAAAACATAAAACCCTAAACATTTAATGAGTTAGGGCTGAGTTGGAAATTTTGCAGAAAACGCAATCTGGTCGATTTTCGATCGATCGAATCTATTCTTCGATTGATTGAGTCAGACCGAAATGCCCCAATGCATCTGCAGTCTCTCGATTCCAACTTTACAATAATTAAACAACTTTGAGCGCACTATAACAGGACTTAACATATTGTTTTGATCATGGTTTGCTAATATTACAAATTAGAGTTCTAAATACATAAATTCATAAACCTTTAGAACCTAACCTAAAATGATACAAGTGGGCAACACCCTAACCACTTTTGAGAAAGATGCATTAGTGGCACTAGTAATAGAATTTAAGGAGGTATTCACATGATCAAACGAAGACATGCTTGGGATTGATACAAATATAGTACAACATTGCATTCCAACAGAGCCAGCCATGAAGCCGGTCAAGCAGAATTTGAGAAGGATGAAGCCAGAATGTACTCTTAAGATCAAGGAAGAAGTTGAGAAACAGTATAATGCAGGATTCCTAAAAGTGCTCAACTACCCAAAGTGGTTAGTTAATGTTGTTCTGGTACCAAAGAAAGATGGGAAGGTCAGAATGTGTGTAGACTTTCAAGATCTGAATAAGGCTAGCCCAAAAGATGACTTTCCTTTGCCTCACATTGACATCCTGGTGGACAACACAACAGGTCATGCTTTGCTATCATTTCGGATGGATTTTTAGGGTACAATCAGATTAAGACGGCTCTAGAAGATATGGAGAAAATCTCCTTTATTACTCTATGGGGGACAGATTGCTATAAGGTCATGCCATTTGGCCTTAAAAATGCTGGTGCTACTTACCAACGTGTAGCCACCACTTTGCTACATGATTTGATCCACAAAGAAGTAGAAATTTATGTTGATGATATGATAGTGAAGTCTAAAAACCGTGAAGGACATAAACCAGCTTTACAGAAGTTCTTTGAAAGAATCTGGTTTTACAAGTTACGATTGAATCCAAAGAAGTGCACTTTCGGGGTAACATCTGGAAAGCTATTGGGATTTATGGTAAGCCAGAGGGGAATAGAAGTTGATCCCGACAAAATCAAGGACATTATAGAGGTGAAACCTCCAAAAACTGAAAAGGAGATCCGAGGATTTCAGAGGAGGATACAATACATCAGTAGGTTCATAGCTCAGCTCACCATGACATATGAACTAATCTTCTGACTGCTCAAGAAGGAAGTTCCTATAATGTGGAATGAACAATGCTAAGAAGCCTTTAAAAAAGAGGTTCATGAGTCCAGCTATGGGCCATATATGAATGCACACATGCTGTCAAGGAACATAATGAGACAAGGCTATTATTGGACTACTATGGAAGTCGATTGTGTGGCTCATGTCAAAAAATGCCATCAATGCCAAGTTTATGGAGATCTGAAACACATGCCACCCATGCCATTACATACCATGACATCACCCTGGCCATTCTCCACATGGGGGATAGACATTATTGGTAAAATTCACCAAACAACCTCTAATGGCTATGAATTCATATTCGTAGCCATTGATTACTTCACTAAATGGGTAGAAGTTGCCTTATACAAGGTTCTGAATTCAAAGAAAGTTGCTCAATTCATCCAGACCAATATCATCTACAGATATGGGGTACCACATGAAATTATCTTTGACAATGGGCTGCATTTCAAAAGAGAAACAGAAACGCTGTTGCGACAGTTCAACATTCAGCATCACAAGTTTTCACCTTACCATCCTTAGACTAATGGAGCAGTTGAAGCTGCTAATAACAATATAGGGCGAATCTTGAAGAAGAGCACAAAGAATTACGAGGATTGGCACCTATAATTGCCCTATGCACTTTGGGGGTTATAGAACATCAATTCGCTCTTCCACAGGAGCCACTCCTTATTCATTAATGTATGGGATGTAAGCTGTCCTTCCCATTGAAATGGTTGTCCGTTCACTGAGGACAGTATTGGAAAGTAAAATCCCTGAAGCAGACTGGTTGCAAAGCAGATATTACCAGTTATGCATGCTAAATGAAAAAAGACTTAAGGCATTGTACCAAAGGAGGCTTAAGAAAGCTTTTAACAAGAAAGTAAGAACCAGAGATTTGAAGTTGGGAGATTTAGTGTTGAAAGAAATCCGAGCCTCGGTTTAAGGTGCAAACAGGAAGCTTAAGCAAAATTAGGCAGGCCCATACATTATCAAGCAGATATACTCTAGGGGAGCAGTAAGGTTGATGGACTTAGACGCAAACCCTTTTACTGAGCCAACCAACATGTATCAATTGAAGAAATACCACGTTTGAGGTGGAAATCTCATAGCACCACGACTGAAGTGGTTGTAAATTATGTTTTTTCCCTTTCTAGGCTTGATAAAAAAAAATAAATAAATAAAACAAATAGAAGAGCTCGCTAGGCTAAAAACTTGAAAAGGCAGTCTAGACAGAAATTAGAGCCAAAATAATAATAATAATAATAAGGGGTAGGTTGAAAACCCGAAAGGGCAATCTACGCAAAAGGAGAGTAAAAAAAAAAAAAAAAGAGTGAGAGAGCTTGATGGTTTGAAAACCCGAAAGGACGGCCTATGCAAAAATTAAGGCAAATAAAAATCAATGAACTACGTGATGACCTGATCCTTCTACAAAGAGGGTACGTAGCCAACCATGCATTGGTCCGATCACAAATTCCCAAAACCATCATTTGCCCATTAACCAAAATTTTCAAAAATTTAACCATTTCACTAAACCATGTCATTATACAAAATCCAAACCCAAACCTTAAACAAAACCAAACCTCAAGAACCCAAACCCTAAACCAAACCATACAAAAAACCAAACCCCAAAAACCTACAACTTAAACAGAATCCTTAACCTACAAGTCCTAAGTAATTCCTAAATATAATATTTTGTTAGGACATATGTGATTTGACATTATGAACATATGTCAAAATAGAATTGGCTAATCATTTGACAAAACACACTTTACTTGTAATTGGGTAGATCTAGGGTGTGTTTAATACTTCAAAGAAAAAGAGTTCAAGTCTAGTATTAAAGCCATGCAAATCTGTCCAAGAAACAAGTGAAGAAGGGCTGTTCATTAAAACTGGACAGATTCCTGACAGTAGCTATCTATCGAGGTCTGGACAGTTGCTCGATAGATACTATCTATCAAGGTCTCATCAGCTGCTTGACAGATACTATCTATCAAGAATTACGAAATCAGAATTTTCAGATCTAATTTTTGGCCCTTGCTGACATGTATGTGTAGGGTTATTTTTTTCACAACCCTAGACATATATAAGGCTTATTTTAAAGGTCATCACATAAGAGAATACAAGGAGAATACATGCAAAAAGTGATCGAGTGTCTTATTCTCTCTGAAAGAAGCTACCACATCTTTGCGCCTTAGGGTTTTGTAACCAAGTGTTTCTTGATCTTTATTGTTGATGAAGTGAAGAACTTTGCACCCAATATCTTCTTTAAGTTGGTTAGTCACGTACTGGGAGTCGTGCATCATTGGCTAGTCACATACTGGGATCCGTGCAAAAAGGATGGCGTTCATATATTGAAGAGTTCAAAGGTTCTGAAGCGATAAAAGGTTTCTGCTGAAAGTTCATCTACGAGGATTATAGAGTCTAGGGACAAATGTTTTGTACTAGATCTGAAATTTCTCTTTACTATAGTGAATTGCTTTTGGAGAAGGTTTCCCCCAGGTTTTTTACTATGAAACTAGTTTGTTTTATTGGTTTTCGTGGGTCATCATATCTTGTCTTTTTTTTTTTTTTTTTTGCTGTATGATATTGACGTGATATTGATGTTTGTTTGTTTTAACAAGTTTTATTCATAATAAATCTAATTAACAACTTGGATTTAAAACTTGTTAATTATATCAACCGGGGTCTAAATTTTCCAACAAGTGGTATTAGAAAGTTCGTATGAAAGTTCTTTTGCAGGCTCTAAGTGAAAAAGTATGGCAAGCTGTTGAAGTTGATTGGATTAAGCCAAAGGGAGCTCCGATGAACTGGGATGAAGTAACAATCATAGTGGCAAATTTCAACTGTAGGGCTTTGAATGCTTTGTTTTGTGGGGTGACCAATAAGGAATTCAAGAGAATATCATCCACAGAAGTTGCAAAGGAAGCATGGACCATTCTTGAGACCACCTATGAGGGTACCAAGGCAGTAAATACTGTGAAGTTTCAAAGACTCACTAGTAGTTTTGAAGAAATA
This sequence comes from Quercus suber, assembly GCF_002906115.3. Lineage (NCBI taxonomy): Eukaryota > Viridiplantae > Streptophyta > Magnoliopsida > Fagales > Fagaceae > Quercus > Quercus suber. The sequence continues at coordinate 244,333 of NW_027070245.1, forward strand.
AGGATGGAGAAGGATGAGACCTTTGATGAGTTCTATGCTAAACTCAAGAATATTGTGAATTCTGCCTTCAACCTTGGAGAATCCATTGTAGAATTCAAAATTGTTAGGAAAATCCTTAGGTCCTTACCTGAAAGATTCCATGCCAAGATCACTGCCATTGAAGAAGTGAAGGACATTGATCAAATTCCTTTGACTGAGCTTGTAGGAAACCTTCAAACATATGAGATGGGATTAGGTTTAATGGAAAAAGGTGGAAAGAGTAGAAACTTGGCTCTTAAGGGTATAGAGGAAGAGATTGAGGACTTTGAAGATGAAGAAGGATCTAACCTTTATAACTAATGAGATTATCAAGCTTCTTCAATTTAGGAAAAAGGAAAAGGGCAAACCTCCTAGGAAATCTAAATCCTCAAGGAAGGGCAAGAATGAGAAACCTTTTATCCATTGCCATGAGTGTAAAGGTTTTGGTCATATGAGGATAAAGTGCCTAAACTATCTTATGAAGGAAAAGACAAAGAATTCAAAAGAAAAAGGGTTGGTCGCTACCTGGAGTGATACTGAGAACGACTCTTCTGATGAGTATGTGGATGAATGTGGTCACTTTATAGCTTTTACTGCCTCAACCGATAAGGTGATTGTGGAGAGTGCTAGTGACAGTGAGGATTCTTCTAATGATGAATTACCCAAGAAGTTGACATTTCAGGAAGCCTATGATAAGCTATGCATTGAATATATAAAATCTGAAAAGACTTCTCATTTTTGTAGAAAAGAGCTTAATGAGGTAAAAACCGAAAAAGCTGATCTGTTAGTCAAACTAGATGAGACTACAAGGTTAGTTGAGACGTTTGTTATGGAGAACACCTCATTAGAAGAGAATGTCAAGAATTTTGAGGTTGAGCTTGGTCAAGCTAGAACTCAAATAGAGAGGATGTCTAGCGTAAAGCTTGATGAGGTATTGAGTGCTTAAAAGCCTACTTCTGATAAGACAGGCTTAGGATATATTGTTTCCTCCAGCCCCTTCTCTTCCATGGCTTCTGGATCAAGGATTGTTTTTGTGCCCCAATCTGAGAAAGGTAATAAAGGTATGAAATCCAAAACTGATCTGGCTAATTCTAAATCCTTTGTTAGACCTCATGTTTGTCACCATTGTGGTGTTTCTGGACACATTCGTCCTAATTGCTTTAAGTTGTATCCTCAAAAGTAAGTGTCCAAACGGTCATAGGTTTCCTCTCAAGGACTTATACCTTTGTTTAGAGAGTTATTAAAAGCTTTGAGCTTTTTAACTCAATTTTAGGAGAATTTTAATTCTTCTATGTCCATTAGTAGACATACTAGGACACGTGTCTTTTAACTTCACAACCAAAGACTCGTGCTGTATGGGTGAGAAAGGAGCCTAAGACTTAATTGTATTTTTTGTTTCTCCTCTACTTTAATTCTTTCTATCTAAAGTAGGACTCTCTTTGCTTGATTTCTTATCTACTTTTGGAATCAAGCTTTCATGCATCTGCATTTGTTTCATGCTTTCATGTTGTTTTTCTGTTTTTGTTTGGTTGTTTATTTTATTTTGTTTGTTTTCCAAAATAAAAAGAGAAAAATAAAAAATCAGAAAAGTACAAAAACAGTGTGTGTTTTGTGTACAATGGTACTTGTGTACCTTGGATGGCCATTAAAACAAAATTTTCTAAACTTTGTATCTTTTGTAACTTAGATGAGCATCTCTATACACAACTAAGCAAATGAGTTTTGTGGCTCATGTTTGTGATGAGTAAGGTTAAGTAATCTCTTGTGCTTAACACTCGTATCACTCTTTTTGACGGGAAGGACTAGAAAATCCTAAAAGAAAGACATAAATAACCATCTCACCACTATTGCCCGCCAATCATCAAATGACATTTGTATGCTTCGGCATAGCAAAAGTGGAATTTCAAATGCTTAACATCGTTGGGTATTTCTTTTCTATCTCTTATATGCCCATGTGTGGTTTGCTTAAAAGAAAAAGAATGCAAAGAACAACAAAAAGAAAAAAGAATCAAAATACTTTATACATGATTGCAAGCATGTATTCTAGGAGATGTGGGAGTTATAGGATGTATCTCGAAGGTGATAGTCTCCATCAAACAGTTATGACTGTGTGTGAGTTAAAGTGATTTTCTCATATCACAAATTGTCATAACATGTAGACACTTATACAATTTTGCGATATTTTTCACACACAACACGCAAAATTCTTTGCTACTTTTGATACTTGTGTAGGTACAATTTGATTTGGCCATCACAAGGAATACATGTGTTAATGTATGCTCAGTAAGTTGTCTTAACTTGTTTTTGAAATATAAAATTGGTTAGACTTGTTTAGAGTGTGTGTGTGTGTGTGTGTGTGTTTTAGGTCTATGTGCTTAACATTTTTCTTGTTGAGAGATGATTTTGAGAGCTTAAATAGTTGTTTGGATCTTTGGTTAAGTAGCATGCTTGATTGCATTCATAACTGTGTTTTTCTATTCTTTGAAAAACTGTTTTTGAGCTTCTCGACAACTTCTAGACACCTTTCGACAGCTAAGCTATCTATCGAGCCCTTATTTCTTCTTGTCTCTATAAAATTTATCGCAATCTCGATCCATCGAGGTTTCTGGATTTCTTCTTGATAGATGCTCAACAGCTTCTTTGATCCATCGAAAAACTTTCTATCTACTTGATAGATCCTAGACAGATTCTTGATCCATCGAGGTTGGCTTCTGCTCGACAGCTTCTTGATCTGTTGAGATCCTCTTGCATACATTGTTTTTCACATGTTTTGCATCTTTCTATTATATTGTCATACATAGCATCTTGTTTCATTACATTCATGCATTTATATGGATTCATTTTGCCCCATTGATCATCTTTGATCATCTTTATATTTCTCGGGTGAAGCTTTCTAACTTCTTGTACCCTTTGTCAATCATAACAAAAAGGGGGAGAAATTGTGGAGAATATGTGGTTTCTTTTTAAGATTCTACATGTTAGGGGGAGAAATACATGCCTTTGTAAGGGGGAGTGTTTACTGCCTTGTTCTTGTACACCGGTCTTGTGACCATTTTTACATACATTATGCTTATCTTTGATATATATATATATATATATATGATGTATGTCTTTTTCACCTATCTCTACATGTGTTTTTTTTTCTCTCTCTTTATACACATGTTTCTATTGTATGCAATCTTTTATTTCTATTTCACACTAAGATGCCGTGATGAGTTTTGTTTTAAGTGTTTCAGAAATATAGGTTGTCAAAGTCTTCTATGCCATGAACTCTCTTCTTGCAAAGTTTTTCAAGAGTTTATGTAAAATAGATTTTATTGTATTTAATAGGTGAGTATGAGTTGAGTGATTTATGACTTCTCTCATATTTCATTTGTTTGTTGTGGTTTTGTCACAGATTGCCAAAGTGGGAGATTGTTAGGACATATGTGATTTGATGTTAGGAACATATGTCAAAATAGAATTGGCTAATCCTTTGACAAAACGCACTTTACTTGTAATTTGGTAGATTTAGGATGTGCTTAATACTTCAAAAAACAAGAGTTCAAGTATAGTATTGAAGCCATGCAAATTTGTCCAAGAAACAAGTAAAGAAGGGCTGTTCATTAAAATTGGACAGATTCCTGGCAGATAGCTATCTATCGAGGTCTCGACAGCTGCTCAACAAATACTATCTATCGAGGTCTCGACAGCTGCTTAACAGATACTATCTATCGAGAATTACAAAATCAGAATTTTCAGATCTGATTTTCGGTCCATGTTGACATGTATGTGTAGGGTTTTTTTTCTCACAACCCTAGACATATATAAAGCTTATTTTAAAGGCCGTCACATAAGAGAATACAAGGAGAATACATGCAAAAAGTGATCGAGTGTCTTATTCTCTCCGAAAGAAGCTACTGCGTCTTTGCGCCTTCGGGTTTTGTAACCAAGTGCTTCTTGATCTTCATTGTTGATGAATTGAAAAACTTTGAAGCCAACATCTTCTTCAAGTTGGTTAGTCACATACTGAGAGTCGTGCATCATTGGTTAGTCAAGTACTGAGATTCGTGCAAAAAGGGTGGCGTTCATATATTAAAGAGTTCAGAGGTTCTGAAGCGGTAGAAGGTTTCTGCTGTAAGTTCATCTATGAGAATTGTAGAGTTTAGGGACAAATGTTTTGTACTGAATCTAAAACTTCTCTTTACTATAGTGAATTGCTTTTTGGGAAGGTTTCCCCTCAGGTTTTTTTACTGTAAAACTAATCTGTTTCATAGGTTTTCCTGGGTCATCATATCTTGTCTTATTTATTTTTTTCGCTGCATGATATTGATGTTTGTTTGTTTGTTTTAACAAGTTTTATTCATAATAAATCTAATTAACAATTTGGATTTAAAACTTGTTAATTATATCTACCGAGGTCTAAATTTCCCAACATATTTAAACAAACATATCAATATTATCTTATTTTATTTTAGTCAATATGGTTCTCTACATTTATTTTATTATGTGTTATACTATGAGATTTATTTTTGTGATTATCTTGTTAATCGCTTGGATATATTATTCAATTTTTTTTAAAAAAAAGGTTGATTTGATTTGATGGGATAAATTTAGTTGTAATTTTAAGTATATATATATATATATTTAATGAAATAGGTTTCATTAAAAAAATTGTACTAGTTTTAGGGCAAATTAACAAAAAGTAGATTTTTAAGGGGTGAGGCGGGGCTTCGGGGGGCCCCAAGGGGCAGGGATGGGGTTAGAAAATTTTTCCCGTCATGCAGGACAGTGCGGGAGTAGGGCAAGAAAAAACCATGCGGAGCGGAAACGAAGACTCCATCCTTTGACCCCGCTCCATTACCATCTCTACTATTATGTGTGTGTGTGTGTGTATATATATATATATAAAAGACCAATTTCCCATTTGTCAAAAAGGATAGTGGCCTTGATTATAATGCTTGTTGTAGATTGCTTTTGTGATATCATCAATTCATCATAGAGGCCAGCTTTTTTGTAAAGTTTCCGTGCTTTCGAATATTTTATGTTCCTCAGTTTATTATTAAAAAAAAAAAGTAAATATATATATATAATTTATAGTTTAGACCAATTTCTCATTTGTCAAAAAGGATAGTGGCCTTGATTATAATGCTTGCGGTAGATCGCTTTTGTGATATCATCAATTCATCATAGATGCCAGCTTTTTTGTAAAGTTTCCCGTGTTTTCGAATAGATTTTAGGCATAAATGCACTTTTAGTCTCTACATTTTGACGTTTTTCCATTTTAGTCCCTACATTTTATTTTTTCCACTTTTAGTCCCTAAAACCAATTTACGCGTTCCATTTTAGTCCTTTCCGTCAATCAACCGACGGAAATAGCTGAGGTGACAGTCGGAGCAATTAAAATATTATAAAAATGCCGCGTCACCCATGACACATCAGCATATAAATTTAAAAAAATTAATTTATTAATTTTAACTAAATAATAAAAATAAAAATACAATTAAAAACTAAAATTCATAGAATTAAAACCGAATTTAAAAAATCATATCAAACTCAAACTCTATTCTCTCGTCTCAACCAACCCAAACAAAAATTTATCATTAGATCATTTTGACTTTAAGTGTATTTACTTTTCTTTAAGTGAGCTCACTCTAAAATCATGATCTGATTTTAGAGAGAGCTTTACCCAAAAAAAAGAGTTTAGAGAGAGGGAGAGAATGAGATGAGATGAGGTTTGGAGCAGATCTAGAGGAAGGGGGCCGACGGTTTGGAGCAAATCTAAGGAACGGGGTCGACGGTTTGGAGTAGATCTAGAGGAAGGTCTCAGTCTTAATCCTGGTCTCGGCTCCAGCCTCCGTCTTGGTCTCGATCTCGACCTCCGTTCTGGTCTCGATCTCGGCCTTCATTCTGGTCTCGCCTCCGTCTCAGCCATAATGGAGCTCGCCGGTCTTGGCCACAATGGAGCTCGCCGATCTCGGCCGCCGTCTTGGCGTGGGTTTGTTGACTGATCGGTGGGTGGTGGTGGCTTGATTGTGTCGGTCATTGGTGGTCGGATCTGGGTTTGGTTGTGTTGGTTTGGGTTTGATTGTGTTGATCTGGGTTTGTTGTGATTGGTTTCTTGTTCTGGGTTTAATCTGGGTTGGTTTTTTAACTGGGTTTATGGGTTTGATTTGTTGAGAATTCGATGTTGATTGTGTTAGAATTTGGGGAAGAACATGAAGAATTCAATGAAATTGATTTGTGGTAGATCTGATGGTGCTGGGTTTAATGATCTCTAAGGTGTTGAATTTGGGTTTTTTCTTCTTGTTTTCATTTATGTCCTAGTGATCTGGGTTTGAGTTCTTGGGTTGCTGGGTTTGTGTTCTTGTGATGGGTTTGAGTTCTTGGTTGCTGGGTTTGATTTGGGAAGAATATGAAGAACATAAAGAACAATCTTGGTTGCTGGGTCTATTGCTATTTTTTATTTTATTATTTAGTTAAAATTAATAAATTAATTTTTTAAATTTATATGCTGATGTGTCATGGGTGACATGGCATTTTTATAATATTTTAATTGCTCCGGCTGCCACCTCAGCTATTTCCGTCGGTTGACTGACGGAAAGGACTAAAATGAAACGCGTAAATTGGTTTTAGGGACTAAAAGTGGAAAAAATAAAATGTAGGGACTAAAATGGAAAAACGTCAAAATGTAGGGACTAAAAGTGCATTTACGCCTAGATTTTATGTTCCTCAGTTTATTAAAAAATAAAAGTAAAAATAAAGTCACCGTAGATGTCAAATGTGAAACGTGCCTTCTAGTTTTGTTTTTGTGATATATATGCCTTCTTTACAGTTTCCTCCCGGTCTTCTTAAAGTAAAACAAATGAAATATCGATAGAAGTAATATAATTAACCAGTGATTACCGTCAGTTTAATTGATAAATTCTGTTGTCAAATAAAAAATTTATGATTCAAACTCTGTTTATATTAAAATCCAATTGATGTCTTCATCGATGATGATAAAAAATAAAAATAAAAAAAAAATTTAAAAAAAAAAAACCATTATTATTAAGCCTACACCTTTGAATTAATAATATTCTTACTTTTTAAATCTAGAGGGTACAGTCAAGCCATGTCATTAGGGATCACCTGGATGACTCAAGGAGATGGCCGTTGCATATATATTACAAGTTGCAAAAGTTTTGTCGATTGAATTATTTAATCTCTTCACTCACATTATTTTCCTCTTATTAGTGATTTCTCATACAATGGCCTTGTCAATAATGTATTATCTACTACGTCCTTTTCAGTCTTCCTATTTCTAATAGGAAATATCGCCACTTTTTCCTGCATATCTGTAATTTTACCTATGTAATTCTTACTCTAAATCCTAATATGTTGCTTGTAACAATGAATTTTGTCACATCAATATTATAATGACATCTTCATAGCAGCATTTCTTGTAGTTTCTCTTTGAAGGGGACTAACCATTTTAATGGCGTTGTTATCTTCATGTGCATTGAGCGCCTGTTCATTACTTTCACGAATATCGATTAATTTCTTGAACCTAAAAAGGAAGAAAAGAAGAAGAAGAGGAATTACAAAACTTTAAAAGACAGATCAAGATTTGAATCCAATTTTTGCAAGTTGTGCACTTCATCAAAGATTAATGAACAACTTGAGGGGGAGTGTTGGAAAGGAATAAAAATCTCATGTCCTACTTTTTATATTCCACTTATGCTCTAATTGCTAGGTGCAATGTGTCTAATATATAAATATATATATATATATATATTTTCATTTTGAACTTTGATTATTTAATAAGGAAAATAAATTGAATACATGACAAGTTGTAATTGGTGATATATAAAGTGGAACATGAGACAAATGAGTTGTATTCATTGGAAAGTATAATTCACTTTCCATGTCTTGAAAACCAAAGACATTGATTTCTAGAGATAATTATGAGATTGATTGTTAGAGAAAATCGTGAGAATGAGAAAATCAATATGTATCACCATGCATCCTTGGTGTTATGGTCACTCCACAGGTATAAGTACTTGTGAGGTGTGGGGAACAAGGGCCGAGGTTCAAGTCTTCATGAGAGAACTTCACACACATAAACACTTAGATTAGGCTAGAGTGGAATTTATATCTTGTATAAAAAAAATCAATATGCAATTCAAATTCAATTAGTTTTTTTTTTTTTTTTTTACTTTTGTATATAATCTTATTATAAATATAGATTCTATTGTAATAATTTATTAAAAAAAATGTGAGAAAAAATGTAGCCCTTTAGGCTTTTGTCTCGTGAATATAGACCACAATGTTAAATCACCTAAACTCTCATGTTTTCTCTTTTCTTTTTTACCTTCTTCTTCATCACAAATTTCTACAGCAGGTTTTGTCAGTCATTACATTCGAGGGAGCACTACACTAATGGTTTGTTTGGAAGTTTAGAGAGGGAGGAGAGTAGAGGGGAGTAGAGGAGAGGGGAGTAGTGGGGAGGAGAGTAGAGGAAAATGATTCCCCTCCACCTTGTTTGGATGTTTTTAAAATTAGTAAGGGAGAAGGGAGTAATTAGCCCTTCTCCTTGTGTAATTTTGTTAATATAATAAGGGTAAATTAGGTAATTTACTTGGTCAATAGTTTATGTACTCTACTCTCCCTCCAAATCTCTCCAATTTGGGGGAATTAAAAATGGGGGCCTAGAGAGAGTTGAAACCCCTCCAAACCCCTCCAAACCCCTCCCCCTCCTTCCTTAAAAAACTTCCAAACAAGGTAATTAGATTACTCTCCCCCCCTCTACTCTACTCCCCCTCCTTTTTTAAACATCCAAACAGGCCATAAGGTCAAAGACAATTCACTCACAGCCAATTTGGACAGAATCATGCCACGCCATGCAAGGCAAATAAACTAGGGAGCACCATGACTCGTTGGTGCTCCCCGTTCTCCTTCGTAACAATACCTCAATAGCAATTTTGTCCCCAAACATACTAGCCAATAAGATTTGACATATCTTTGTACCTCCTCTACCTCTACACCTATGAGGCAACACATTTATGACAAAAAAACAACAGGGTAATGTCTCTTACTCTCCTACACACATCTTGTTGCACATACTATATACTCAATTTTATTTTGGAAATGAAATCGTAACTTAAAGATACAATTTCAATTCAAAAACTGAATTATGTATATTTTGTGCGTAATGGGGCAGTGTGTAATAGACACTGCCCAAAACCAAAACAAAAAACACCAGCAAGATATTGCTACAATCCAAGTGTCTCACATGGCTAAAGTTTAAACTTAATCACGTGTATATAAGTTCTTGGGCATACTCTTCCCTTGCAAGCTAGTTTTTAAGGGTGAGTTATACTCATGAGCTTATATCATTTGGTATCATTTGCAAGATTAAAATGTCTTACTAAGGGTGAGTTCTATTTATGGGCTTGTATCAAAGAGATAGCCTAAGACTCCAATGCTTTTCTCTCTATGCTCAAGCAAGAGAGTTTTGCATGTAAATCCTATGCATACCATTTTTTTTTTCATTGGCATTTCTCCCTCTCCCTTAAGCGCAGCTCCACATTGAAGGCAAGGTCGTCACAGGACCATCCTAACCTAGAAAAAAATAATTATTAAATATAAATTTTAAAACTTTTATGAGTTTTTTACTCTTAAAAAAACTTTATGACCACTCTAAATTTTTTTAGGTTTGAAAGTTCAATATGGGTATGAAATACCCTTGAACGTTTAGACCCCCAGATACAAAATACCAATTCAAGCTTTATATCAAACAATCAATGTGCAGAATATGATAACAAGCTTATAACAGAATTGATAAAACAATCTAGGCCAAATATAAACACATCCACAACAGTAAATATAAGGCAAAGATAAAGGAAAGAGCAAAGAGATAGCCTAAGACTCCAATGCTTTTCTCTCTATGCTCAAGCAAGAGAGTTTTGCATGTAAATCCTATGCATACCATTTTTTTTTTCATTGGCATTTCTCCCTCTCCCTTAAGCGCAGCTCCACATTGAAGGCAAGGTCATCACAGGACCATCCTAACCTAGAAAAAAATAATTATTAAATATAAATTTTAAAACTTTTATGAGTTTTTTACTCTTAAAAAAACTTTATGACCACTCTAAATTTTTTTAGGTTTGAAAGTTCAATATGGGTATGAAATACCCTTGAACGTTTAGACCCCCAGATACAAAATACCAATTCAAGCTTTATATCAAACAATCAATGTGCAGAATATGATAACAAGCTTATAACAGAATTGATAAAACAATCTAGGCCAAATATAAACACATCCACAACAGTAAATATAAGGCAAAGATAAAGGAAAGAGCAAAGAGATAGCCTAAGACTCCAATGCTTTTCTCTCTATGCTCAAGCAAGAGAGTTTTGCATGTAAATCCTATGCATACCATTTTTTTTTTCATTGGCATTTCTCCCTCTCCCTTAAGCGCAGCTCCACATTGAAGGCAAGGTCATCACAGGACCATCCTAACCTAGAAAAAAATAATTATTAAATATAAATTTTAAAACTTTTATGAGTTTTTTACTCTTAAAAAAACTTTATGACCACTCTAAATTTTTTTAGGTTTGAAAGTTCAATATGGGTATGAAACACCCTTGAACGTTTAGACCCCCAGATACAAAATACCAATTCAAGCTTTATATCAAACAATCAATGTGCAGAATATGATAACAAGCTTATAACAGAATTGATAAAACAATCTAGGCCAAATATAAACACATCCACAACAGTAAATATAAGGCAAAGATAAAGGAAAGAGCAAAGAGATAGCCTAAGACTCCAATGCTTTTCTCTCTATGCTCAAGCAAGAGAGTTTTGCATGTAAATCCTATGCATACCATTTTTTTTTTCATTGGCATTTCTCCCTCTCCCTTAAGCGCAGCTCCACATTGAAGGCAAGGTCATCACAGGACCATCCTAACCTAGAAAAAAATAATTATTAAATATAAATTTTAAAACTTTTATGAGTTTTTTACTCTTAAAAAAACTTTATGACCACTCTAAATTTTTTTAGGTTTGAAAGTTCAATATGGGTATGAAACACCCTTGAACGTTTAGACCCCCAGATACAAAATACCAATTCAAGCTTTATATCAAACAATCAATGTGCAGAATATGATAACAAGCTTATAACAGAATTGATAAAACAATCTAGGCCAAATATAAACACATCCACAACAGTAAATATAAGGCAAAGATAAAGGAAAGAGCAAAGAGATAGCCTAAGACTCCAATGCTTTTCTCTCTATGCTCAAGCAAGAGAGTTTTGCATGTAAATCCTATGCATACCATTTTTTTTTTCATTGGCATTTCTCCCTCTCCCTTAAGCGCAGCTCCACATTGAAGGCAAGGTCATCACAGGACCATCCTAACCTAGAAAAAAATAATTATTAAATATAAATTTTAAAACTTTTATGAGTTTTTTACTCTTAAAAAAACTTTATGACCACTCTAAATTTTTTTAGGTTTGAAAGTTCAATATGGGTATGAAACACCCTTGAACGTTTAGACCCCCAGATACAAAATACCAATTCAAGCTTTATATCAAACAATCAATGTGCAGAATATGATAACAAGCTTATAACAGAATTGATAAAACAATCTAGGCCAAATATAAACACATCCACAACAGTAAATATAAGGCAAAGATAAAGGAAAGAGCAAAGAGATAGCCTAAGACTCCAATGCTTTTCTCTCTATGCTCAAGCAAGAGAGTTTTGCATGTAAATCCTATGCATACCATTTTTTTTTTCATTGGCATTTCTCCCTCTCCCTTAAGCGCAGCTCCACATTGAAGGCAAGGTCATCACAGGACCATCCTAACCTAGAAAAAAATAATTATTAAATATAAATTTTAAAACTTTTATGAGTTTTTTACTCTTAAAAAAACTTTATGACCACTCTAAATTTTTTTAGGTTTGAAAGTTCAATATGGGTATGAAACACCCTTGAACGTTTAGACCCCCAGATACAAAATACCAATTCAAGCTTTATATCAAACAATCAATGTGCAGAATATGATAACAAGCTTATAACAGAATTGATAAAACAATCTAGGCCAAATATAAACACATCCACAACAGTAAATATAAGGCAAAGATAAAGGAAAGAGCAAAGAGATAGCCTAAGACTCCAATGCTTTTCTCTCTATGCTCAAGCAAGAGAGTTTTGCATGTAAATCCTATGCATACCATTTTTTTTTTCATTGGCATTTCTCCCTCTCCCTTAAGCGCAGCTCCACATTGAAGGCAAGGTCATCACAGGACCATCCTAACCTAGAAAAAAATAATTATTAAATATAAATTTTAAAACTTTTATGAGTTTTTTACTCTTAAAAAAACTTTATGACCACTCTAAATTTTTTTAGGTTTGAAAGTTCAATATGGGTATGAAACACCCTTGAACGTTTAGACCCCCAGATACAAAATACCAATTCAAGCTTTATATCAAACAATCAATGTGCAGAATATGATAACAAGCTTATAACAGAATTGATAAAACAATCTAGGCCAAATATAAACACATCCACAACAGTAAATATAAGGCAAAGATAAAGGAAAGAGCAAAGAGATAGCCTAAGACTCCAATGCTTTTCTCTCTATGCTCAAGCAAGAGAGTTTTGCATGTAAATCCTATGCATACCATTTTTTTTTTCATTGGCATTTCTCCCTCTCCCTTAAGCGCAGCTCCACATTGAAGGCAAGGTCATCACAGGACCATCCTAACCTAGAAAAAAATAATTATTAAATATAAATTTTAAAACTTTTATGAGTTTTTTACTCTTAAAAAAACTTTATGACCACTCTAAATTTTTTTAGGTTTGAAAGTTCAATATGGGTATGAAACACCCTTGAACGTTTAGACCCCCAGATACAAAATACCAATTCAAGCTTTATATCAAACAATCAATGTGCAGAATATGATAACAAGCTTATAACAGAATTGATAAAACAATCTAGGCCAAATATAAACACATCCACAACAGTAAATATAAGGCAAAGATAAAGGAAAGAGCAAAGAGATAGCCTAAGACTCCAATGCTTTTCTCTCTATGCTCAAGCAAGAGAGTTTTGCATGTAAATCCTATGCATACCATTTTTTTTTTCATTGGCATTTCTCCCTCTCCCTTAAGCGCAGCTCCACATTGAAGGCAAGGTCATCACAGGACCATCCTAACCTAGAAAAAAATAATTATTAAATATAAATTTTAAAACTTTTATGAGTTTTTTACTCTTAAAAAAACTTTATGACCACTCTAAATTTTTTTAGGTTTGAAAGTTCAATATGGGTATGAAACACCCTTGAACGTTTAGACCCCCAGATACAAAATACCAATTCAAGCTTTATATCAAACAATCAATGTGCAGAATATGATAACAAGCTTATAACAGAATTGATAAAACAATCTAGGCCAAATATAAACACATCCACAACAGTAAATATAAGGCAAAGATAAAGGAAAGAGCAAAGAGATAGCCTAAGANTTTCTCTATTAAATGGTTTCCCATGCCCTTCATCTTCAGAAATTTTCGGAAGTTCTTTACAAGATATGCCACTTCCTTTTCCACTCCATCTTTTCGGAGGGATCATCATTCTTTCGGTGATGGTTTTAGAGCAAATGATTTACTCGTCTTGTGTGGCGCAGTCCCAGTTCATATGTTTGGAGAGACCCAATCAGCTCTTGAATTTTGATCTCATCCAAGTCTTTACTCTCCTCTATGGCTGTGACTTTTGCTCTAAAACATTCAGGCAAGGACCTCAAGATTTTTCTCACCACCTTGGTGTCTTCAATCTTTTCACAAGATTGAGTTTAGCAATGACAATTTCGTTGAGCTCCCATAGAATGAATCAACGATTCATCTTCACCATCTTGAGCTCTTCAATTTGGTGGTAAGCATTGAAGCTTTGTGTCCTTCACCTTCTTAGTCCCTCATAAGTTGTCTCTAAATTTCCCAAGCTTCCTTGGCCACAGTCATGTGAGACATCCTGTGGAATTCATTAGGAGACATAGCACAGAAAATAGCATTTAAAGCTTACTATTAGCATTGGCTGCTGCAAGAGCAGCCTATCCAATTGGCCTTAGGAGCCTCTGGTTAGTCCAACCTATCTCAACGCATCCCAAACGTATCTTCTATAGAGCATAAAAATGCTCTCATTCGGACTTCCAAAAGCATAATTATTACCATCAAAAAATAGTGGAACAGTGAGAGATTGAGACCTACCCTATATTTCTTAATTCAATGTGAATTTTGACAAATCTACTGTTAGATTACATTATCTTCATATATTTTAATGCTTACAAAATTTCATGGTGATCAAAGATTAATAGCCATATCATCAATCAATTATTTAAATTCAAGTTTTGTAATTGAAAATAACGCATAAATATGAGTTTAAAGATCAAAATAGTAATTACATCCGATTGACATGAAAATTGGCATGCATGTTAAGAACATATAGAAAATGTGATCCAACGGTTGGATTTTCGAAATATGAATTCTGAAAAAAGTTATTTGTTGGTGTAATATTTTTTAGAGTTATATCAAGTGTAAATTGAACTCAACTCTATATTTCTTAATTCAATGTGAATTTTGACAAATCTACTTTAGATTACATTATCTTCATATATTTTTCATGCTTAAAAAATTTCATGGTGATCAAAGATTGATAGTCATGTCATCAATCAATTGTTTAAATTCAAGTTTTTGTAGTTTAAAGTAACGCATAAAAGATGAGTTTAAAATCAAATCGTAATTACATCTGATTGGCATGAAAATTTTCATGCATGTTAAGAACATATAGAAAATGTGATCTAACAGTTAGATTTTTAAAATACGAATTCAACAATAAGTTATTAGTTGGTGTAATATTTTTAGAGTTACATCAAGTTTAAATTGAACTCAACCCTATATCTCTTTATTCGATGTGAATTTGACAAATCTACTATTAGATTACATTATTTCATATATTTTTTATGGTTACAAAATTTAAGATGATCAAACATTATTGCCATGTCATCAATCAATTGTTTAAATTCAAGTTTTTTGTAGTTTAAAAATAACAATAAAAAATGAGTTTAAAGAATCAATGGTAAATTACATCCAATTGGCATGCATGTTAACAACATATAGAAAATAAGATCCAACGGTTGGATTTTCAAAATATGAATTCCAAAATAAGTTATTGGTTGTAATATTTTTTAAAGTTACATCAAGTGTAAATTGAACCCAACCCTATATTTCTTAATTCAATGTGAATTTTGACAAATCTACTGTTAGATTACATTATCTTCATATTTTTTAATGCTTGCAAAATTTTATGGTGATCAAAGATTAATAGTCATATCATCAATCAATTGTTTAAATTCAAGTTTTTGTAATTTAAAATACGCATAAAAGATGAGTTAAACACTAAATGGAAAATTACATCCGATTGACATGAAAATTGGCATGCATGTAAGAACATATACAAAATTTGATCCAACGGTTGAATTTTCAAAATATGAATTCGACAATAAGTTATTGGTTGGTGTATCATTTTTTAGAGTTACATCAAGTGTAATTGAACTCAACCCTATATTTCTTAATTCGACGTGAATTTGACAAATTACCGTTAGATTACATTATCCTTTTATATTTTTCATGTTTATAAAATTTAAGGTGATCAAAGAGTAATAGCCCTGTCATCAGTCAATTGTTTAAATTCAAGTTTTTGTAATTTAAAATAATGCATAAAAGATGAGTTTAAAGATCAAATGGTAAATTACATCCGATTGACATGAAAATTGGCATGCATGTTAAGAACATATAGAAAATGTGATCCAACGGTTGGATTTTCAAAATATGAATTGTAGAATTTCAAAATATGATCCAACGGTTGGATTTATTTTTTGAAAATATATATAATGCTCTAAATTGCAGAATTTTTTAAAAATAAATATAATTTTTATTTTTTTTATCTTCTTCTCCTATAATTTCTAAGTTGATAAAAATATTAATTTAACTGTAATCCAAACTCTTCGTCTAATCATTTTTTTATTTAAATGATATTAACACGTGTAATTATATGTCATAACATTAATATGTTCTATCTTTCTAACAAGTTCAACTTTAACTCAAATTCATCATTATCATTAATATTTAAATAAAATTGTCATTTTATTTAAATATTAAAACCGAAACCCTGAAACTCCCACAATTTTCCACATCATCATTTTAATTTTTTAAACTAAATAGTGTGAGAGTTTTGATTAGATTCTCTCTCTCTCTCTCTCTCTCTCTCTCTCTCTCTCTCTCTCTTTTCCTTAATCTTAAAGTTTTTTTTTTTGCGAGTCTTTTTTCTTTTTTTTTTAAACTTAAGTGAGTCCTTTAAAAAAAAAAAAAATTTATAACGTGTGGTCTTTTTAAAAACTAAATAGTGAGAGAGTTTTAACAGGAGTCTCTCTATCTTTTTTCCTTCATCCTAAAGTTTTTTTTTTTTACATGAGTCTTTGTTTTTTCTTTTTCTTTGTATTGAAACCTAAAGTGAGTCCTTTTTTTATATATTAAAAAAAAAATCTAATGTGAGGTCTAATTAAAAAAAATTATAATTATTTTTTTAATCCTAATTCTAAAGTAAGTCAAAAATTTCAGTTTTATATCATATATAGATAATAATAATGAACAACTAAAACGTAGGTTGTCTTAGTGGTTAACACGCGTGCCATGCATATTTTCCAAGGTCTCATCCATGGTTCTAACCTCCATGATAGCCTTTTTTTTTTTTTTTCCTTTTCATTTTTAAAGTTACTATTATCAAAACTACATCGTTTTGGAGAAATTATAAGATTCACGTAGTAGACAAGTGATGTGGTCTACCATTCTACTAAAAAACTTCTACCTGTTTAAAATTGTTAGTTAGGAATTTTTTTAAACAGAAATTAATTACCGACTCAGCAATTTTAAACATGTAAAAGTTTTTTAGTAGAATAGTGGACCACATCACTTGTCACAAGAAAACTCTATAATTTCTCGACGTTTTGGCTCTATTTAAAACTAAACAAGCAAAACCCTACCCATCTCTCCCTCCATGCATATTTTCCAAGGTCCTGTCCATGGTTCTAACCTCCATGACAGCCTTTTTTTCTTTTTTTTTTTTTTTCCTTTTCATTTTTAAAGTTACTATTATCAAAACTACATCTTTTTGGAGAAATTATAAGATTCGCGTAGTAAACAAGTGATGTGGTCCACCATTCACTAAAAAACTTCCACCTGTTTAAAATTCTTAGTTATAAATTTTTTAAAACAAAAATTAATTACTAACTCAAAAATTTTAAACAAATAAGAGTTTTTTAGTAGAATAGTAAACAACATCACTTGTTACAAGAAGACTATATAATTTCTCCACGTTTTGGCTCTATTTGAAACTAAGAGACCGTTTGGGGTGTGCGTTGGCGTTGGCGATGCACATTTTCAGCTTTTTTTTTTTTTTTTTCACGTGTCCCCAGCTTTTTAGAGACAGTGTTACTGTAGCAACACTGTTGCGGCTACTGTCCATTGAACAGTAGCCGCAACATGTGACTTTTCCACCCACTTTTACTGTTTACGGACCCACAATTTTTACTTTTTAACAACTTTTTCATTAAAAATGGGTCTCACGGTACTATTCACACATTTAAAAATTATTTTGCTACAGTATTTTTCAGTTTTCAGTTTCAGTTTTCAGTTTTCAGCTGTATCCAAACGGGCCCTAAACAAGCAAAACACTACCCATCTCTCCCTCCTCATTCCCCATCCTCTCTCTTCCTCTTCACTCATCTCTTTCTAGTCCCAAAGCCTCTGGTACTTGAACCCATTGATGCACCTCAGGGTTTGCGCCACTGACACGTAGAAGATTAGGTGGGAGAGCGAGAGGAGTGTGATGGGTACCCAGCAATGGCGGCGAGGGGACTGAGCTTGGGCCAAGAAGATGAAGAATAGCTGGAAGAGCTTGTGGAGCTCCTTCTTTTGGAGGTCTATGGAGCGCTTTTTCTCAAGGGTCTTCTCGAAGTGGAGCTGGATTATAGTGTTTAGAGCCTGGAAGGCTGTTTCTTTTGGGATTGCTTGGTGGTGATGGTGGGTCCTTGACTCTCTTTCAAATAAAAAGGTAAAAGTTTTCAATACTTCTTAATTTAAACTCAAATGAAG
Organism: Quercus suber; assembly: GCF_002906115.3. Lineage (NCBI taxonomy): Eukaryota > Viridiplantae > Streptophyta > Magnoliopsida > Fagales > Fagaceae > Quercus > Quercus suber. The sequence goes on from NW_027070245.1 coordinate 262,528, forward strand.
TTAATGAAAAAGTGGTATTGAATTTCAAAGTAAGTAAAAGGATAAGTCAGGAAAGTTATTAATATTGCACCCATTGAAATTTTAAAGAGGACTATATTTTTGGAATATCCCAAAATGGAATAGAGGACTAACAATAATGGATGGAGGAGTAATTTGTTTGATAGTTTTTTATCTTACTAATTTGATTCCATTGTTTACTGTTTCTTCTTAGGCGACTGATTTGCACATGGAGATCCACAAGCATGGTCTTGTTCAACAGACTCTGGGTGGTGGGCCATCTGCTTCTTCTAATGAAAAGGTTAGATTATCAAATTATTACTCTACTGTTATTTGCTAAATATTATTTTGAAGGAGTCGCACTTTATCTAAGAAGCTTCTATACTCTGTGATGCAAAGAATAATTGTGCCTAAAATAAAAGTAAGACTTTAAAAAGCAGTATATAAGAAAGTTTTTAATTAAAAAAAACAACTTAATTATAAGCTTAATCAAACAAGCTTTTAAACAACTATTATTGACCTTGAAAAAGAAAGCAAAATACCAGCTAGCATGCTATAATTCTTTATCTCTGGATAGTCACTATAAATTTTTGCAGACTGTTTCTTTGATCTGAACTTGCAGTTTGTTTAAAATTTTCCTTTGTGAATGACATAGAAATAATTGCTTAAGCTGTCTTATTGAAGTAATTAAATGTATGGGCAAAAAAATTTTAAAATTTCTCGTGGCAGATATTATATGGGGCAGACAATATTCTACGTTGCATTGATACATAGTTAGTCACACACACACAAAAAGAAAAAAAGAGATAGTGGTGGAGTACATGTCTCTCTTATGTGTAAATTTATCACAAGGCTGCGTGCTCATAATTGTGCAGAGTCTTAAGGTCAATGGTGTGTTCATTTCAGTTTGAAGTTTGATCCTTTTTTTTTTCTTTTTTTCTTTTTTATAAACAATTTTATTTTATGTGATCTAATAATCTAAACAATTCTACAATGTTTTTTGATGTCTCCAGCTGTTAAATATATTCTAGTATTTTTCAATATGTTCTTACAATAAATCAAGTAACATTTCACCTACTTATAGAGTACTTTATAGTGGTAGACTTGCCTTTGACAACTATGTAACACAACACAAGTCTCCCATCTACTTCTTTCTTAAATTTCTTTTCCTTTGAATTGAAGGCAAAGCTTTTTATTTTTTATTTTGCTTATTTTATTTCTTCTTTTAAACAATTTTTCCCATGGTTGATGTTCTCTGTGTTTTGGAGCTATTAGGTTCCTTTTTAGACGTGTTGTTTGTTTGTGGTTTCTTATATATTTAATATTCTCTTGCTGAAATCCAAATTTGCAGATCTCAACTCTCAACTGTTTCATTTATTTATTATTCTTACTTTCTTTTTGTTTATTGCACAAAGCATTTCTCACAACTTTGTCTCTATGTAGTCTGGATAGCGACCTCATTGTTTTGGGAGTTTGCACTTCTTGCCTTGTTTGCTTTCATTTTCATGCTAGATATACACTACCTTTTGTGATGCACTTGGGGTTTGCCCATAACCCCTATTATTTATCAATTTATGATTTCTATCCATTGTCAGTTAACTCGATAACATTTATAACAAAAAAGTCATACATAGCTGAAAAAGTTAAGGAACAAGAAAAAAGTATAAATTGAGATATCAATTGGAAGTTTAAATTTGGTACTGGTTTTAAGATTTTGCTATACATGATGGTAATTTGTTGAACCACTTCGGTGTGTGGAAGGGCAGCTCTTAGGAAACTTGTTACTGATAATAGTTGATGCGCTCTTTTTATTAGAATAATAGTTTAATGATTAATTTCATAATAAAATTCTTATTAGTTTAAGGATTTGAATTTTTTTTTTTTTTTTTTCATTCTCAATTTTACTAGGGCTAAAGGAACATACTAAGAGCATTTTTATCAAGGTTTGTAAAAAATTTAGCATTTACCCTTTCAAATCCCAATTTTATAACATATAACACCCCACTTTACAACATCCCCTCCATCAAAACCTCTATTTTTTTAACAATTCATTTAAATATTCTTTCTTTATCATTTTTTATTCTTTTTTATTTTTCCTCTCTCTTTCTCTGACTCTCTCTCCTCTGTGTCCCTCTTTCACAACCCAGCGCCGCCGGCCACCAGATCCACCACCCATTTCACAACCACCACCTCCTCCACCACCCCTACGACCATTGTAGCAACCACAACCCACCATAGCCACCACCACCGCAAGTCACAGCATCATTGTGGCAACCACAACCCGCTGCAGTAAGAACAGAAAAAGAAAAAAACCAAAGTATAACCACAACTATCCACCAAAATCACAACCAACCACCACCCAACCACCACAAAAACAACCAGCAGGCCCATCACGCCGAACCAAAACCCACAGGAACCAAACCCAGATCGGTGAACCAAAACCCATCACACACACACACACACACAAAAACCCAGGATTGGTGACCCACGACCCACGCCGAACCAAAACCACGACCACAAACCACAGCAGAAAGGAAAAAAGAAGAAGAAGAAGAAGAAGAAGAAGAAGAAGAAATCTCCATCGCCCACGCCGAACCTCCACCATGACAATTGGACCGTCGGACCCATGCCCATCGGACCACAATCGCCGACCAAGAATCATCATCGCCACCACCCACGACCATCGAACCATCCAATCGGACCCAAACCCATCAGACCTCGCCACCACGGGACAGAGAAGAGAGAAAAGGGAAGAGAGAAGTGATGGGAAAGAGAAATACAAAAATAATAAAGAAAAGAAAGTGGGCCCTCACCTGAATTAAAAAAACAATAAAAGTTTTACAATTGGTGAACAGCGGTCTCAAATTTGAGACCGCACTGTTCATCGATGCCAAAATATTTGGCATTTAAAACTTTTGATGGAGGTGTGTTTTTAAAGTTTGGGGTGTCAAATGCCAAATATTTGGCATTTGACACCCTTAATGAGAATGCTCTAAGAGCATTCACGTTAATAAATGTATAAATAGTATAAGGGGTCAATTTTGCAAATATAACCCCAAAAATCACCTACATCAATTAAGCTAAAATTGTGTAAAAATTTCCATTGTATTTGCATCTATTTTCTAATACTTTCTTTGTGTAAAAATTGTATAAAATTATTATAGGTTATTTGTAATAGAAATGTGGTTTAGAACCCAGTAGGAAAAAAAAATTAACCTATAGCGGTGGGCAAAAACCGCCGCTGAAGGACTAAAATTATGAAATAATTGAAGACTTATAGTGGCGTTTATAGCTCGCTGCTAAAGCTTCAAACATAGTTTCGCCCGCCGCTAAAAGGTACATAGGGTATGTTGTACATGAAGTCCTATAGCGACGCTTATTGACCATTGCTATAGGTGACAACCTATAGCGTCGGGTCTATCTTGCCGCTAAAAGGCCACTTGACCTAAATGACAACCTCATATGGCGACAGTTTTTAGCCCGCCACAATAGACCAAAAGCGCCGCTAAAAGGTAGATCTATTGCGGCGTTTTTTGTTACCGCCGCAATAGAGCTATTGCGGCACCACAAGGCTGGCGAGTAGGACCGCCGCAATAGGCCAAATAGACCTTTAGTGGCGGTTTTTTGGGCTTTTGCGGCGGTTTTGACCCGCCGCAATAGGCCAGTTTTTTGTAGTGAGCCGACTTGGGTACATGATATAAGTCATATAACACAAAAGGACAGACAATCAAACACCATCCGCGATCTTTTTTTTTTTTTTTTGGATAGGAAATACGGAATTTGTATTCATGAGTTAAACAATAGAAGCTACATCAAAATCCTGAGCACAAGCCTGCTCAATATGGCTCGGGCAGGATTCTACCCAAGCAACGTAACTAGCTAAAGACTTAGAATACTGTGCTAACATGTGGGCAAGGACATTTCCCTGCCTTTTATTGTGCGTGAAACAACAAGATCTAAACATGCATGCTTGTTGGTGGATGCCATCCACAATGAATTGGGTCGAGGAACTTGGAGTTGCAAGCCCCAGGACTGCATTGATGACTTCCAACGCATCATTTTCGAACACCGCATCTCGAATGCCTATGTCTAGAGCGAAATGCAAGCCAGTCTCCAAAGCTTTTGTTTCTGTCTCCAGAGCACTAAGGGGACCCACCATGGGGCTGCTTAGAGTAGCAATCACCATCCCGTTGCTGTCACGGATTATCACGCCCAGCCCCACCTTCCTCTAATTTGCAAACATGGCCCCAACAGTATTTACCTTGTACTGTCTCGGCATCGGTGGCGTGCTAGAAGCAAAAGGGCTTCTTTTTGACAAAAATTTACCAATATTAGCATGCCACGTCATCATTCATAATTTAACGACTTGGAGTTCCTGAAACAACGCTTACTTTCTCCTACCCTGCTCACACACACGAACAATATTTCCTTGTTAATATCCTAATTTCAAGAGAGGATTTGGTTCTGTGTCTTCTTTGGAAGACTTCTCCTCTCATCAGCTAATTTCTTTTTTCATTCATTCTTTCTATCAAATTAATCACTTAATTTATGGCTATATCGATTCTATTCAGTAAATTAGCCGAAATATTTAAGTGCAAATTTAAGATTTTGGGTGCATGTGTTTATTTACCAAGTTAACGAGTCTTTTATGATTATTCAACTTCCATACATAGCCTAAGAGCCTTAAACTTAGTAGCATTGAAAATATAATTAGGATTTAAGTCCTCCTCTCCTATTATATTAACTATCAAATTATTTATAATATATATTTAAAAAATTCTATACACAATTTATATTATTATTTCATGACCTTGTAAGCACTCCAAAGCTCAAACCATTTGCAAGTCCTCCAATGGAGCCCAAAATCGGTGATTTAAAAAAAAAAAAAAAAAAAAAAAAAAAAAAAAAAAAAAAAAAACCCTTTTGTTGCCTCCAAACCACAATTCCTACACTTTTTCACTTGGGTTTTCATGCAGGATTGGACCAAATGATGAAGTTTGGGCTCTAGGATTTTGTATCTATCTTGTTTCATTCTTTGTCTAGAGAGTGGTCTTGATTTGACTAGCTATTCAAACTTTCAAAGTATTCTTTCTCATGTACTATTTACCCGACATTTCATGATTCATCCTTTTGTGGTAGCTAGTAGCACGGTTCTCAGAACCGTGAGGTACGACCGCGGTTCATATGGGTCCTTGCTTTTTGCACGTAAAACGGTTCTTGAAGCTAAAAGAACCACAAAAGTGAACGATTCGAGGTTTTTCCGATCGGACCGTACGGTCCGAGTTTCAAATCCTTGGCCAGCAGGAGATAAAAGTGCACATGGTAAGCTTATATATATATATATATATATATATATAATTGAAGTGCCAAATGTTTGGTTGGCAAAAAAGGAAATCATACTACTTGTATTCGGTCGACCTGACCGACTTGTGGGTTGGAAATTCAAGCTACACACTACAGCACAACAATTTCTCTTTCCTTCAATTTTGTGTCCACATAGTCTAATTGCCGTTTGATGTTAGGGTTGAAAACGATATTTTAATTTAATTATTTGTTTATTCATTGGTTTGCCTTGTTCTTTCTCCGAAGGCATGGAGTCAAACCAAACGAAAGTGCCTTCAACAACAAATGATTTCACATTAGGCAATGGCTTTGAATGGACTATTACTCTGAATTATAAGTTCTGATATAAATTTTGAGTGTGCTATTAAGCAATAGCGTTTTAGTCGTTATTTCTGCTAGGCTGAATAAGTAGGAATTTTCATAGGTTTAGTTATGAGAGGGGTGATTACAGATGTGAACAATTGATTTTTAGTTAATATGAATTTAATGGATTGAATCTTTTCATTAATAGATGAATTGTTATTTTATGGACCGTATAGAATGCAATGACTTATGGAATAACATTAAATTAAACTCATGACCAATATTCTGATTTGATGTTCATTGAGTTGAGTATTGATTACGGATTGATAGGTCTTGCTTCTTACTCCGTAAGACAATAGTATTTTGAAAGTTATTGTAATAATTAAGTACATAATCAAATGTGGTGTGTGTGTGTTTTTTTTTGGGGTAAAAAAAATGTGGTGTGTTAGATTCTATATATATTGATATAAGTTTGGGCTTCGGGATTTTGTATCTATCTTGCCTCATTTTTTTTTATCTAGCGAGTGGTCTTAATTTGGCCATCTATTCGTGTATTTTCAAGCCTGATAAATTAAAACCATTTTGTCTAGCCTTGAGTAATTGGGCCTTAAACAACTTTATTTGTCTAGCCTGGATTAATTGGGCCTTAAACAACTTTATTAGCCTGAATACGAAGATTTAATTTTGCTGGCCTATTGTGTTGGGCTATATATATTTTTATCCCAGGACACTATCTAGATCTTTTCATCATGTGTTTTGTATGAAGGGATATTAACCAACTAACCAAGACAGCGGCATAAAGTGGTAAACATCGGTTGTGCTATATAATGAAAATTCATAAACACCTTTAATTAAAGAATAAAAAATCAACCCCATGTCTTGGGCTTTTGTGGTTCTTAATCAAATCAGTGAGACAAGAATAATATGGAAAGTAACACATTTGTGTGGCTACTATAAATATATAGGTTAAAATGCAAATTTTACTCTTTAAGTTTGCATTGAAATAATTTCAAGCCTTTAATATTACTTTCGATCAACTAAGTCCTCTAAATTTCAAATTTATTCAATTCAAATCTTCCATCCAAAAAGTAAATTTTTTATATATAGAAAGGAGTGTACTTTTTTTTTTTCTATAAAATTAAGAAAATTATTTTATTGATTTTTTATGTGATGAATTTTTTTTATTAAAAAAATTCATTAATTCATTACTTAACGGAAATTTTTTAACGGAATTGGATGGAAATCTTAAATTGAATAAAATTGAAACTTAAATGACTCAGTTAAATAAAAATAAAGTTAAAAACCTAAAATGATATTCAGTCAAACTTAAAAGGTACCATTTACATTTTAAACAAAAATCCATACTTGTTCTTAAAAAACTTTCAATGCAGTTTTGAATTCCCGAGAATTCATTAGGAGCTTGAACTTTTTAAACAGCATGAACGGATGATGAACCATTTTCTACAGGTAAGCCCATATAAGAGCATTCACATCTGGATTGCCAAATGCCATAAGTAGGACAGATTTAGCATTTAAGCCCAAAAATCACCCCCACATCCGGACTTGTAAAAGCTTGGTATTGCAAAACAAAATAATAATTTTTTATTCTCCCCTATATATATGCCACTTTCTCTCTCTTCACCTTGTCTCATCTTCTCTCTCTCTCTAAAACATTCTCAGTCTCATCTCTCTCAATAATGGTTCATTTTTTCTAGCGTGGTCGTGGGTCTCGTGGAGTGGGTCGAGATGGTGGTTCGGCAGTGTGGTCTTGGTGGAGTGGGGTGTGGTTCAGCGTGGTGGTTGATCAAGCTGGTCGAGATCGTCGAGCAGTGGAGAACGATGTGGTTCGTGATTTTTGATCAGCGTGGTTCGTGGGTTTTGATTGGCAGTGGAGATCGGCGTGGTTCATGGGTTTTGATCAAGCAGTGGAGATCAGGTGGGTCGTGACTGGGTTGGTTTGGTGGTGGTGTGGTGATGGTGTGGTGGTGGTGTGGTGATTGATGATGGTGGAGTTGTGGAGGTGGGGGTTGCCATAGGTGGTGAAGGGGTGGGTTTACTGGTATGGGTCTGGGTTTGCTGTCATAGGTGTGGGTTTGGGTTTGCCGTGGGTCTGGGTCTGGGTTTGCCACTGCGGGTTGTGGGGACCGTGGGTTGCTTCCATTTTTTTTTTTTTTTTTTGGTGTAGATGGTAGATTATGGGTTGCTGATGGCCCTGATGGTGGTGGTGTCAGGTGTGTGTAGTGCAGCGGTGGTGGGCTTGTGGTGATGGGGGTTTCAGTAAATTTGTAGTTGTTCTTGAACAGAAAGAATGAGAGAGAAAGAATAAATAACGTGTTGTATTGTAAATGATGGTGATTTTAGGGTATATTATTTTATTGTGTAAAAGTATTATATTAATGAGTAGAATAAGAAAATAAAAGATAGAGTGTTGAGAGTGTTGTAAAATGGTATGGTATAAATGATAAAGTAGATTTTGAGATGCTAAAATAGAATATTTTGAAGATTTCGGATGCGAATACTCTAAGAGACAATCCAAGCCACTGGAAGAGTGCCTCTAAGATTTTGATATTGATTTGGATATCTCAAAATCTCATTTCGAGCCCAAATAATAGAAATTGGTCTATGTAACAGTAAACCATTGAAACTTTCTTATTTAAGCTAACTATATGTCAAAAAGGGGCTTGTCTAAGCATATTTGAAATAGTTTTGGCGTTCAACAAAATGCAACATATTCAGCTGAAGTTCATAGAAACCAACCAGCCCAAGAAATTTGTCTTAGTAGCACTCGCATCAACTCATGCAAAAATTTAAGTTCATTTCTGTATAATAATCTACATTTTACCACTGCACACCGTTGGTGCGGTGCTTACTCTACAAATATAAATGTTTGTAGAGTGTGGGAGGCAAGGGCCGGGGTTCAAGTCTCTAGGAAGGAGTTTCACATACATATACACTTTGATTAGGTTAAAGTAAAAATTCTATCTTGTATATTAAAAAAAAAAAAAATCTATTTTTTCTATTTCACAAACTCACTTTTCAAAACACTGCACATCAATCATATTATTTATTTTATACTAAATTTAATTATAATATTAATTTTTCTTGATTTTTTCCATACAATAATTACTATCCATCCTCTTCCTTCTTCTTTGGAATACATAAAGAATAAAAAAATGTAAAATGGATAATGTCAGTGTAAATTTACACGATTACTATAGTAACCATATATTTTTACACAATTTTACATGACCTGATGTAGGGTTTTAAGTGTTTTATTTATAAAAGTGTGAGATTTAAAATATTTCATTTAAAAGCATGTAGTTTAATGTGTCTCAAGTATAAAACTAGGAGCTTTATTTACCTACTTTCCCCTAAAAATACCTATTTATGATATTTTTCCTCTCTTTTTGAAGAAAGTTTTTCATTATTTACAAAAATAAAAAATAAAAAAAAATAAAATTCCATACTTTAATCAAACGTATTTCTCTCTCCACTGCTAACTATAGCTTTTTCATGTAACTTCTTTGTTTTTACAAAAAGTCTAGAAATGCATACTTGCACACACTTTGTCTCATAAGTCATAATTAGTACACATATTAAGTGGTGAGTGGATTAATTTTTATAAATATCAGTGGGTCTCCATGCGTAAGTCATGAAATCCAATCACACAATAACAAATATGCAAATTATTTCAAAGTATGTGGTTAATATGCGTCGAAGCGTTGTTTTTGTCTCAAGAGTCAAGACTCAAACCCAGGTATAATTTTCCTCTATGTACGTGTATGGATTCTATACCCTTGAGACTCGATTCTTTCACATTTGCACAACTTTTGTATTTTTTTCATTTAATTTTCTCTTAAACCACTCCAAGTAACTAGCTTTTTCATGAAAGTTCCTTGTTCTTGCCTCAAATAGTCAAATGTTATATTCCCTCCATGTATCTCTTAAACCGTTGTCCACAGTCACACAGCTGGTGCATTCTTAGATATGATTAGATTTTAATTTAATTATTTAATGTTAATGTATTCTAAATACATTATTTGACTTTGAATCTTTGTTAAATTTCTACATATTGTAGGGTTCTTTGAACAAGTAGCATCTATAAATGGTTCAGGGATCATATTTATCTATCTATCAGATATGTAAAAATAAAAATAAAAACTCTTTTTGAGGTAAATAATTACATGTATGTTTTTTCTTTATATGTTTATTATTTTGATATGGTGAACAAAGGAGAATGTTTATCTAATTTTTTTAAAAAAGAATTTTTAACTTGATTAGAAACACTCCTCATTTTCAAGAACAACAGTTCAATTCTCATGTAAATCTCTCTTTACCAACTTTACTTCTAATAATTTTTTTTTTTGGTCAAAATTTTTGTATATTGGTTACTAGATTAGTTATTCCATTCTAACTTTTTGTGTTTCTTAAAATGCTAATCGTTATTTTCATATTATCACTAACTCAATGTACTAAATTTGCCTTTAGTTTTATGAAACTTCTACGAAAGAGTTAAATATTATATTTAGGATATAATATTCACTTAAAAGAAGTATACAATGTTTTTGGATTTTTAATATTTCATAAAAGGCGCAGAAATATTATCACGACATAACCCTTTCTTTTCTTTTTTTATGCTAAGTATGTAGTCACATAACCCTTCACTCTAGATTTGGATCTCATGCAGTTATTGCATGGCACAATTATGATGGTGATGTGAGATATAAAACTTTTAAAAGTGAAAGAGTAAAAATTTGAAGGTTAAAAAATTTTATGATTTGAGAGTTGAGATTAAAAGTGAATTTTTAACCTTCAATCTCAATCATTGATTAAAAAAATCGTTCTTGTATCAGATCTAGATCGCTGGGCTCGTGCTCTTGCCAATACATGCACCATAACCTTTTTTTGTTTTTGTTTTTTGAGAAACAAATGCAAACATGAGAAAGTAGAAATATGATTCTAACCCAAAAGTAAACACCTAACCTCACTCAAAATCATGATAACCTTTAAGCCATATATAATATGCCCAATAACATTTGTATTATTACCTAGAGAACTTTTAATTTATTTCATCCGATCTAGGTAATAAAGTATAATACGCAACTACAGCATAGGGATATTTTCCCTTTTCTTACTACATAACAATTTTATTCTTACCCTTGAAGAGTAGACGTGAATATAGCAACTCCCCTCAAGACCACACCAAAAGCCTAAAGCTCCGTTTTCTTCCTTTAATTATGGCAACCTGAACCTCCAGTATGGGGTCCCGGTATGTAAGTGCGTGGATTAGAAGAAGAAGATGGTATTGGTGCGTGGGTCAATGTCCCAAGTTTCGACATCTTCACTTCCAAATGCCTTGCAGCTTCAAGAGGCCTGATGTTAAAAAGTAACAATGCGAGAATCACAGCCTTCTTTACAATGTTTGAGTGAGTTTTTCCCCAAAACATGTTTTGCTTCATCAAGCTCTCTTTTTCTTTTTATGTTTCACAGTTTGAACTAGATCGAATTGGGTTTTTATAGGAACAAAAGCAACCCTCCGTATCTCAAAAGGCAACGAAGGTTGATGTGGATTCTTTCATCTTTATTAGAGAGATAAGTGTAAGCCCCGGAGCAAGAAAAAGTTGTTCCTAAATAAACAAATAGATATTAGGGAATACTCTTATCATTCTCCAATCTCCATGAATGTAACTATAGCGGGCCCCTTTGCCCCTCTTGCAAGATGCAAATTTTTGTTTTGTTTTTTGACTATAGTATTGGTGCGTGGGTCAATGTCCCAAGTTTCGACATCTTCACTTCCAAATGCCTTGCAGCTTCAAGAGGCCTGATGTTAAAAAGTAACAATGCGAGAATCACAGCCTTCTTTACAATGTTTGAGTGAGTTTTTCCCCAAAACATGTTTTGCTTCATCAAGCTCTCTTTTTCTTTTTATGTTTCACAGTTTGAACTAGATCGAATTGGGTTTTTATAGGAACAAAAGCAACCCTCCGTATCTCAAAAGGCAACGAAGGTTGATGTGGATTCTTTCATCTTTATTAGAGAGATAAGTGTAAGCCCCGGAGCAAGAAAAAGTTGTTCCTAAATAAACAAATAGATATTAGGGAATACTCTTATCATTCTCCAATCTCCATGAATGTAACTATAGCGGGCCCCTTTGCCCCTCTTGCAAGATGCAAATTTTTGTTTTGTTTTTTGACTATAACAACAGAGTGGTCACATAATTATAATCCTCTATATCATAGCATATACTATATAATAAAATTAAAATTTAAAAACTGTAGTTAATTACACCAAGTGTTTACACTATTTTTTTTTTTGGGTACAGTATTAGTCATTTATTATTGTTGTGATAGTATTCCCAATGAAATTAGTATTATATAAGCTTTTGTCATGATCGATTAATATGATATTATATACTATATAATAAAAGTTATGTCTAACATGTTGTGGTCAATTACAACAAAAATCTTTCTCAAAAAACAAAAAGTTGGAGAAAATTTTCTACCAAATCATGTTTTGCTTCATCAAGAAAGGACGTGTAGTTTGTCAAAGTTCCATGGTCTTTTTATATTAGACAAAGTTTTGCTCTAAATTAATTAGAAAGAATTTCCTCTGACTCATTATATAGCGATTAAAAGAACCATCCATGTGTATGAAATCACATAATTATTTAAATAATCTAAACAAGATTTGTGTTGTCATATAGTGGATTGTAATGAGAAAATAGTTTTGTGTGTGTATTTTTTTTTTTTTTTTTAAACGGGTACTATATTAACATAAAGCTATAAAAAGGAAGTCACAAAGTTTTGTTACACAGATTAGGAATAAACAGAACATGTCCCAAGGTTAGGAGACTGTTAAACTCAATAGCTCATATTGCTGGCGAGTTTTCTGCTTCTATTCAAGTTATCTTTTCCCGTAAAATCATGTAGTTAATTTAAGGAATCCTCTTTTATAATTAAGTCGTGTGGTTAGGGCTCTTTGAATTCAGATAACCCTTTATTTTTTAAGAAAATTTCGGTCACTTTTATTGTGGAATCGTCTTTTAATAAATCTATTAAAAACGTGGCATAAGAGCAACCACACCAACTTGTAGATAGTCTTTTAAAATACAAAAAAATGCTCAATTTTGCACATTTTAACCCAAAAATCCCTCACATTAGTCTTTGTAAAAATGTCTAAATATGCACAATGGTCTTGCAAATGAACAGTAACTGTGTATATATATACTGTTACTGTTTACCGTGTAAATAGTTTTTTTATTCTTTTTTTTCTCTCTCCTCTCTTCACCTCACCCTTTTTTCCTTTCTCTCTCCTCTCACGGTTATTGTTTACAGTGTTAAAAAAATAAATATTTTATTTAAATAAAAATGTATAATAAATAAATTGATATAAGTGTTTTGTAAAAATAAGTGTGTAAAAAAAAAAAAGGTCAGTTTTAAATGNTGGGGGGGGGGGTGGTGTCAGTCCAATCTTTTTGGAACTTGAATCTATCTTCCATCCACTTTGCCGCTATTGGAATCTTCAATTATGTATCATTTTAAACTATAATTATTCGGAGAAAACACATTTTTAATGTCCACTTTTTAGATGGTCTAAAATACACTCAAATATTAATTATGACAAGCTCAAAAAACTTTAAACAATAGGATTAAATAAAGAAAATAATAAATTTTAAACACCTAAAATGTAGGTCACACCTAAATTTTTTTTTTTAATTTCACTTATCTCCCAATTTTTATACTAAAATAAATTTTTATAATTATGCATATTTTTCAGATTCAAATACTCTAGATTTTCTAGAGTACTCTACCAAATAGATTTTCTTAAATTTTAATCATTTTTTAATGATTTAATGGTTTGGATTTTGTCATATCAGTATTTTACTAACAATAATCTTAATTATTTTGTTTGCAACAATATTTTATTATTTTAATAGTACTGTTAGTGAAGTGCTAACATAACAAAATTTAGACCTTTAAATCATAAAAGAGTGGTTAGGATTTAAGAAAATCTATTGTTAAAGTACCTTAGGAAATCTAGAGGATCTAAATCTGTATTTTTCTCATTAAAAAAAAATAAAATAAAACTTGTACTTTTAGTTAGTTTTAGACTGTTCATTATTTTGTTTATGGAAAGTTTTAGACTATTTAGATAGATGATAAATATGAAAAATTGATTATAGCTTCCTGTAATTTTTTTTTTAATTTCCAATTAAAAAATTAAATAAACACATGAACTCTCACGTAGAGGCTAATTAATTAAGTATGAGTTGTGACAATATTGAGTTTTCTCACAAACTGCCCAAATAATAATTGTAGTGACAAAAAAATTATACTTTTTTACAAAACCCTAACCTCAACCACTAGATTATATATATACACACACACACACACTAGGAATGCATATTAATAATTAAATTTTCATTTAGCAATAACTATTAGTTTGCTGATTTAAGCACATGATATATTGTTTTGATTGTTAGAATATCTAAATTTGTTTTCAAGGAAATACTTGAAAATCTAAGGATCAAATTATGGCTCTTCCCTTATGTTGTTGATGACAATTTTTCCCTAGAAAAAAAGTTAAATGGATGTTACAAAATGTGATTTCTACATTCGAATATCTAAAATTCTAGGTTGAATTATTAGAGGGGATCATGTAGATGGTCATGACGTAAGCGAAAATGTTATCTGCCAAAAACCTTATAATTTAACTAGAACTTGCAAAGTTTTCAATGTAGACGTCTGAGATTCAAAGTTAAAATCTTATTAACATGATTTATAGATTACAAAATACTTACAATGTCTTATAATGTAAGATGGTTAATTATTTATAAAATATATTAATTTATGCACTGATTTAAATGGTGAATTGTGAGAAGAACATAATAACTTGCCAAAAAAAAAAAGTTAGTAAATAAATTAATCTTAAATTACAATATTAATAATAAAAATTTACATTTAAAATGGCACGTTATGAAGTGCCCATAATTAAGCTTGGATAGCTGTAATTCTAAACAAACAACACAGGGATAGCCAGTTACCCACAGCCCAATTGGTCTGTACGGTCACTTCACTTGATTAAGGAGATCGAGTTGCTTTTGACAAATTGTAGTTCTTGATAGTTTGCTTTTATGCATAAAAATGGAAATAGATGCTTAATTAAGAGCACATATATACTCTTGATTTGTTGCTGTTTTAGCAAACCATGTGGGTTTCTTTTAAGTTTATGAATAAAGAATTTTAACTTTTTCTTAAAAATAAAAGAAAAGCACACATCACACATGTACATGAAGGGATGTGCGAAGGAAGGAGCCTGGACAATTTACTCAGTTGAGCTTAAGTGGACCTCTTTACAAATGGGCGTTGTTATTCATTTGCATAATTGGATCACACAATAAACGCAGTGAAGAATGCTTTGGGTACACCCCCCCCCCCCCCAATTATTCATAATTTTAGACTTTAGTATCAATTAAAAGAAAAGAAAAGAAAAAAAAAACACACACACACACACACACACACACACAATATAAAAAATAGAAAGCTTAGAAGTTACCATTGCATACTAAGAAAACAAATAATACTAATAAGTTAATGCAAATAAGTTATCATTCTACCCTAACAAAAATTCAAAAATTAAAAAACTTAAAAAAAAAAAAAAAAAAACTTTTTTCTGTACTGGCCGATACGCCCAGTACCGGCTGGTATTGCCTGAAATTGGCCGGTATGGTCGGTACATGGCCGGTATTTAAACCGGTACGAAACGTTAATGTTTCGATACCGGTATGCAACCGGTACGGTACGACCGGTACCGGTACAGTATCGACTTCCTTGGTCCACGGACTACTTCTTTTTTGGATTCACAACAAGCACAAGCACTCCTTCTTGTATATCTTTAAGCTTTTGAATCTACAACTAAATTGATCACCAAACTCTCGACATCAATCTTGATCTTGATAACCCTAAGTGTGTATGAAAGCAAATACCTCTAGATCTCACAGGAGATTCACACACAGAGCATAAAGAGTAACCATAAAATGTGGCTAGGGTTTTCCCTTTTATACTTAAGGCAAAACATAAAACCCTACACGTCAAATGGGCTTGGGCTGAGTTGGAAAATTTTGCAGAAAAACAATCTACACGAGATTCGATCAATCGTGTCTAATTCTCAATCGATCGAGTCAGGAAGATTTACATAGTAATTCCTATAGTACACTCGATTCTAACTTTACACTTTAAACATACTTTGAGCAAGTCTAAAACAAGTCTAAACGTTTTGATTATGGTTTGCCAATATTACAAATTGAAGTTCTAATACATTTAAACCTAAAGTCTTAGAACCAAACACATTATTTAACTTTGAATCTTTGTTAAATTTCTACACATTGTAGGGTTCTTTGAACGAGTAGCATCTATAAATTGTTCAGGGGTCATATCTATCTATCTATCAGATATGAAAAAATAAAAATAAAAACTCTTTTTCAGGTAAATAATTACATGTATGTTTTTTCTTTATATGTTTAATATTTTGATATGATGAACAAAGGAGAATGTTTATGTAATTTTTTTGAAAAATAATTTTTAACTTGATTAGAAACACTCCTCATTTTCAAGGTCAACAGTTTAATTCTCACGTAAATCTCTCTTCACCAACTTTACTTCTATTTTTTTTTTTTTGGGTCAAAATTTGTGTATATTGGTTACTAGATTAGTTATTCCGTTCTAACTTTTTGTGTTTCTTAAAATGCTAATCGTTATTTTCATATTATCACTAACTCAATGTACTAAATTTGCCTTTAGTTTTATGTAACTTCTACAAAAGAGTTAAAATATTATATTTAGTGTCTGTTTGGATAGCATATTTTTGCTAGTTTATTTGACTATTCAGCTTATTTTTGCTATAATTCATGGAGCCTCACTGTACGTTTTGGTACTATTCATAAGTTTTATTGTACTATTTCAGCTAACTTTTACCTTTATCGGTAGTACTTTTAACAAAAAGTTTTCTGTTTCAGCAAAATAAGTGAATTTCAAACAAACCCAATTAGGATATAATATTCACTTAAAAGAAGTATACAATGTTTTTGGATTTTGACATTTCATAAAAGGCGCAAAAATATTATCATGACATAACCCTTTCTTTTCTTTTCTTTTTTATGCTAAGTATGTAGTCACATAACCCTTCACTCTAGATTTGGATCTCATGCAGTTATTGCATGGCACAATTATGATGGTGATGTGAGATGTAAAACTTTTGGAAGTGAAAAAAATAAAAAGTTGAAGGTTAAAAAATTTCATGATTTGAGAGTTTAAATTAAAAGTGAATTTTTAACCTTCAATCTCAATCATTGATTAAAAAAATCGTTCTTGTATCAAATCTAGATCGCTGGGCTCGTGCTCTTGCCAATACATGCACAATAACCCTTTTTTTTTTTTTTTTTTTGAGAAACAAACGCAAACACAAGAAAGTAGAAATATGATTCTAACATAGAAGTACACACCAAACTTCACTCAAAATCAAGATAACTTTTAAGCCATATATAACATGCCCAATAACAATTGTATTATTACCCGGAGAACTTTTAATTTATTTCATCCGATCTAGGTAATAAAATATAATACGCAACTGCAGCATAAGGGAAAAATTTGGCAAGTAGTGATATTTTCCCTTTTCTTACTACATAACAATTTTATTCTCACCATTGAAGACTAGAGTAGACGTGAATATAGCAACTCCCCTCAAGACCACACCAAAAGCCTAAAGCTCCGTTTTCTTCATTTAATTATGGCAACCTGAACCTCCAGTATTGGGTCCGGGTATGTAAGTGCATGGATTAGAAGAAGAAGTTGGTATTGGTGCTCGATAATGTGAAACGGACACCGTCATTGTCCCAAGTTTTGACATCTTCACGTCCAAATGCCTTGCAGCTTCAAGAGGCTTGAAGATAAAAAGTAGCAATACGAGAATCACAGCCATCTTTACAATGTTTGAGTGAGTGTTTCCCCTAAACATGTTTTGCTTCATCAAGCTCTCTTTTTATGTTTCACAGTTTGAACTAGATCGAATTGGGTTTTATAGGAACAAAAGGCAAAAGCAACCCTCCGTATCTCAAAAGGCAACGAAAAAGACGATAGATCGTCTTTTTCCTCCTTTTTAAGAAGGTTGATGTGGATTCTTTCATCTTTATTAGAGAGACAAACGTAAGCCCCAGAGCAAGAAAGAGTTGTACCTAAATAAACAAATAGAGATTAGGGAATACTCTTATCAGTCTCCAATCTCCATGAATGTAACTTTAGCGGGCCCCTTGGCCCCTCTCGCAAGATGCATATTTTTGTTTTGTTTTTTGACTACGTATTACAGATTGTTCCCGTAATAATCCTCTAAATCATATTATATACTATATAGTAAAAGTAGAATTTAAAAACTGTAATTATCTGTGTCAAGTGCTTACACTATATTTTTGGTACACTATTAGTCATTTAGTTATATATTGTCACCATAGTATTCCCAATGAAATTAGTATTATATAAGCTCATGTCATGATCAATTAATATGATATCATATACTATATAATAAAAGTTATGTCTTACATGTCGTGGTTAATTATAACAAAAATCCTTCTCAAAAAACAAAAAGTTGGAGAAAATTTTCTACCAAACATGATTTTAATCATGTTTTGCTTCATCAAGAAAGAATGTGCAGTTTATCAAAGTTCCATGGTCTTTTTATATTGAACAAAGTTTTGCTCTAAATTAATTAGAAAGAATTTCCTTTGACCCATTATGTAGTGATTAAAAGAACCGTTTATGTGTATTGAAATATGAAAATGAAAATAGTTTTCTTTTTTCGCATAAAACGGGGTACTATATTAACATAAAGCTATAAAACGGAAGTCACAAAGTTTTGTTACACAGATTAGGAATAAACAGATCGAACGTGCCCCCAGGTTAGGAGACTGTTAAACTCAATAGCTCAGATTGCTGCCGAATTCTCTGCTTCTATTCAAGTTAGATTTTCCCGTAAAATCATGTAGTTAATTTAAGGAATCCTCTTTGTGGTGCGGTTAGGGAATACTTTCTTCTTTGAATTCAGATATACTTTTATTTTTTAAGAAAATTTCGGTCACTTTTATTGTGGAATCCTCTTTTAATAATAATATTAAAAATGTGACATAAAAAACATAAGTCTTGTAAAAGTTTAAAATGATTCCTACAAATAAAAAAGGAAAGTTGACTGATTCGGGGAATCATCATTCAACTCTGTGTCACAGCGCCAATCTCTAATTTTTTTTTTTTGGTAGAATCCACAGTCCAATCTTTTTGTTACTTGAATCTATCCACTTTGCCGCTATTGGAATCTTCAATTATGCATAATTGTATACTATAATTATTCGGAGAAAGTTTCACAAAAAAAAAAAAAAAAAAAAAAAAAACTCGGAAAAAACACATTTTTAATGTCCACTTTTAGATGGTCTAAAATACACTCAAATATTAATTATGATAAGCTCAAAAAACTTTAAAACAATAGGATTAAATAAAGAAAATAATAAATTTTTAAACACCTAAATTGTAGGTCACATCTAAAATTTTAAACAAACTGCCCATATTTCCCACTTTTTATACTAGACTAACTTTTTATAATTACGTGTATTTTTCTGATTAAAAAAAAAAAAAAAAAAAAAACTTTGTACTTTTAGTTAGTTTAAGACTTTTTTTTTCTTTTTTTTTTTTTTTTAGGATAGTTTTAGACTATTTAGTATTTAGATAGATGATTGTACGGACCTATGATGCCTAGGCACATTTGGGCCCTAAGTTCTAACATAACAATGAGGCTCATGGTTCCCATCTTCCTTTACCCAGGATCCCAACTTAGGCCCACACGGATTGCGAGCCCGGGTTTCATCACTCAATCTTTGCTCGGGGGACCATTATCGGACAATAAGGGAAGAATAACATCGAACATCCCATCCCTAACGTGCTCGGTAGTACCCAGAAGCGTCGTAGTCGGACATGTCTACTGGAGTGAGAGCCAAGCTCCAAAGCCACTCCCACCTAACCACCCACTTATAGCTGATGATATTGGACCTCACATTACACTAATTGCAAAATAATCATAGCACCCACTAATCGGAATGCTATATAAATAAGAGAAGTTGGAGAAGAGGTGGGGGTTGGAAGTTTTGAGAAAAGAGAGAAAGAAACAAAGAGTAAAAGGAAAGTGAAGGAAGAGGGCAGCAACTAGAGAGAGAGAAAAGTGATCTCATTGAGTCTCTATGTCAAGAATGACCAAAGTAGAAAATCCAAAACCCACCATATAAATAAATTGTGAGCCCAAGTGAGATTTAGCCCAATAGCCTCATTTTTGGCCTGCACAATTGGCGCCGTCTGTGGGAATCTCCTACAAAGTCGTGGTTCAACCAAGACTCACACACGAAGAGGATGTCCGGGAGAT
The DNA here is from genome assembly GCF_002906115.3 of Quercus suber. Taxonomy (NCBI): domain Eukaryota; kingdom Viridiplantae; phylum Streptophyta; class Magnoliopsida; order Fagales; family Fagaceae; genus Quercus; species Quercus suber. The sequence continues at coordinate 282,622 of NW_027070245.1, forward strand.
GTTTTGGGAGTGATGCTGAAAGCGGTTCAATGGGATCTTCTTGGGCATCCTCTGGTGAGAACGGAGGCAAAAGAGAGGCGCGAAGATAGGAATCATACGGGAGGAGGAGAGGTCCGGCCTCGGAGAAAGGTCGTACCAAACATAGTGAACGGTATCTGTTGCTTCAGGCATAGGCAACTCGACAAAAGGGATGAAGAGCTTGAGCAGCTGCGCAGGTTGATGAGAGATCTGGAGTTGAAAGTAGAGAACAGGCACCATAGAAGGGACAAAGACAACCAAGAAAGAATATCCAATACCGGGGAAGATCATCATGAGACAGGATCTAATCAATCTGAATCCAACCATCGTCGAGAACGATCCCGTTCACGGGAATCTCATCGGCGAAGGGAACGTTCACATTTGCAAGAATCCCATCACAACCGAGACCGTTTGCGGTCCGCGGTCTCGGGAGTATGCAAATCGAGGTTCGGACTCCCCAGAAGAGCAACGACCCCATAATGCGGCCATGGATATGATGAGTCGTGCACATAGTAGAGCTACTAGGTCTCCATTTTCAACTAGCATCAAGCGGGCCCCAATGTCGGATCGATTCACGCGTCCTCTATTCAACTCTTACGATGGAAAAACTGACCCAGTAGAGCACATCAGTCACTATATCCAGATGATGTCTCTACATACCCATAATGACTCACTGATGTGTAAGGTTTTTCCCTCGAGCTTTGGCCTTACCGCTCTGAGATGATTTAATGAGTTACAAAAGGCTCCATCCACAACTTCGCCGAGTTGATACAGGAGTTCGAAATCCGGTTGTAACTTGTAGCCGGGTGCCACAACTGTAAGCATGCATTACTCCCTGAAAATGAGGGTAAGGGAAACCCTTCATAGTTATGCTGGCCGATACTAGGAGCTTTACAATGAGATCGGCCGGGGGAACGAGAAGACTGTTGCAAGCACTTTTAGAATGGATTGCCCAAGGATTTCGGGCTGAGGAATCACTAACTAAGAAGCCTCCTAAGGATATGAGGCAGCTGATGAGGCATATTGAAGAATACAAACAGCTAGAAGATGACCGGCTGCAAAACCAAGGCAAAGCACCAATGGCAAAACGTCCTCGGCAAGGTGGCTTTAACCATGGAACCGGGGGATATTGGGATTCAAGAGCTAGAAGCATCAACAGGGGAGGTAAATGTGACGTTTAAGGGGCCAGTGCATAGTATTATGACAAGATTAAACACGAGCCATACTTTAGGTGGCCGAATAGGATGGGTGGTGACCCCTCTAGGAGAATCAGAACTTGTACTACACTTACCATAAAGATATGGGTCATACTACAGAGCAGTGCCGAGTGTTGAGGAGACCATCTCGGACAACTGGCCAAGGCAGAGCACTTAAAGGAATTGTAGTAGACACAGGGGACCGACGAAAGGGGCAAGGCGCTACATAAAGGGGCAACCCTCTCCCACCCCTCTTAGGATAATTGAGGTTATCCATGCTCCTCCGAGGAAATTCGCTGCTGTAAGAAAGAAAGGGGTGTTAACAGTAGTGCCAGTTGAAGGTAACTTAGATACGCAGCCATCCCGAAAAAGGATAAAACTCGCCCGAGAACCTATCGCTTTTGGTGAAGGCAATTGTGAGGAACGATTCAACTGCATGACGAGCCTTTAGATAGTCTTCGCCTGAATGAAAGTGGCTTCCTGGTAATGAGAGTGATGATAGACCAGGAAGCAGGGCCAATGTGATGTATCCAGATTTATTTAGGGGCTTGGTTGAAGAACGAGGATCTTTCCTAGTATACAACACATTTGGTCGGGTTCGATGGCAGATTGGTTGTCCCCAAAGGGCAAGTTTCCCTACCTGTGAATATGGAGGGCAGAGAGGTGGTAGTAACGTTTATAGTGGTCGCTTCATTCTCCCCATACACGGCGATACTAGGAAGGCCGTGGATCCACGCAATGGGGGCCGTACCGTCTACCCTGCACGTGAAAGTCAAATTTCCTACTGAGCATGGCATTGCCATAGTACGAGGAAGCCAACAAATGGCCAGACAATGCTTGGTTGCCATAGTCA
>NW_027070246.1:0-119030 GCF_002906115.3 Quercus suber
GTTGTAATTACTTTGTGAACATCTTTATTGCATTTTTAGATTGTATGGATGTTTGTTTTTATGGATTTGGTTAGAAATGAATGGATGTTTGTTTTTATGGTATTGGTTAGAAATGAACAGGTTAATGTAATGGCAAGTAAATGTAAAGAATATTAATAAAAATAAAATAAAATTGGTGACGATAATTTTCGTTGTCATATCTGACTATAAGCAGAAATTGGTGACGAAATAATTCGTCACCTGATCTATTGAAATATATATTAACAAAAAAAAAAAACAATCGGTGATGCAAAACTTCGTCACCTAATCTATTGAAATTGGGAAAAAAAATACATTTGGTGACGAAATATTTTGTCATTGAAAATAAGGTTTAGTGACGAAAATATTAGGTGACGAAAAACTTTTGTCACTTATCATTTTTTATTGGTGACGAAAATGTTTTGTCACCAATACATTCTGTGACGGAGCTTAGGTGACGAATGCTGTTTCGTCACCATTTCGTCACCATATGTATTCGGTGACGAAATAAGGACATATTGTGACGAAAGGTTTCGTCACCATAGTCCACTTTTGTTGTAGTGTTTGTCCGCGCATGGAGGCGCGTTGAGAATTAGATGGTGGCCGAACTTCTAGGTTTTTCTCACAAGTGCCTGTGGAGCACATCTGTGGTGTTGGTTTCATCAGATGAAGGCTTGATGTGCACAAATCTAAGAAGGTAAGTCACAGTTTGGATGGTTGTTGGATTTTGACACAGCACTGAGCCATGGTGGCTGCATGATGCCATGGAGTCTAGATCTAGCAGACAAACATATGTGACTTCAGATGATGGTGTGCACGTGAGAATCTTCTTTACTTGCTAGAGATGTTTGTTTGATGTTAAGAACGAAGTTTGGCTCAGATACCATGTTGAATATATTATTAACGCGATGTGTTATACCGTGTTGTATTTGCTAGAGTGGATGCAAAAGGGGAAGCATAAAATAGGAACACTAAGAACATAAAGGTTACATGGTTCAGCCTTGTCAACTTACATCCACAGAGGAATCCCTTAAGGGCTACATCTTTAGTATGTAAGAGTGTAGTACAATAACCTCTGTTACAATAAACCCTAACATGAGTATATATAGGTGACTAAACCCTAGACTATTAGTGCAAGTAGGAGTGGGTTTGGGCCTATTACATTGGGCTAATATGTCTAATATAACTCTAACACCTTTCATTTCTTATACAAACAATATGTGATATTGGAAAGCTTATGAGATGTAGATTTAGTCTAGTATGTTTTCAAAACTAACTAAATTATTTCGTGACAAAAAAAGTTATAATGTTTTGGGTATATAAAAATATGGTTTGATTATATATATATATATATCTTAAAACCACACAAACAATGACGATGAAATTTAAAAGCGTGTTTTTTATTTTATTATTTGCAATATAAATAAATTTTATAGCCTAAGCCAATTTGACACAACTAGAGAGTCTCAAGAAACAAATTACGTTTAGTTCAAGAAAATAATATTGAATCCACAAAAGAGAAATCTAGAGTTCACGAAGAAAAACTCTTTGAAATTTTATTAAATGAAATTTTGAATTGCCTTGGATGCTATAATACATATAAATAGGAAAAGAAATCATCGGGCGGCTAGGAAATCCACCCAAAATAAGTTATAAGGTGATTAGGAGACCCCAAAAAACCTTAATTCACATTAAGCACAAAATTAAGAAAACTGCTAAAAAGGCAAATTGGGAAAATTACAGACTCAAATCATAAGAACTCTAAGAGATGTCCAAAAACATACATGGATCTCAATGTCACTTTAACATTCGAAATCTCCCATCATATGATGCTTAGTTATTAAATAATAATTTCCTTATTTGTTACAATTACAAAAGGAATTTTCAAAAAAATAATATGTTTGTCAAAGAATTTGCCACATCAATAACATAAATGCGATGTTATTTTTTGTTCTTAACGTGCACGTTAAATTTCGTATCAATTAGATGTTATTTACTATTATTAAAATTCACATTTAATAAAAAAAAATATTGTGTAGAGTTGTAGCTATTAGCTACAACCAAGTTTGTAGCCGACATTTTTCCATTAAATAAACGGTCAACATTAATTTGTACTCTTTGATGTACTTGTAATTTGTAAATCTTAAAAGAAATAGTTGCTAATCTCTATTTTCTTTTGTTAAATTAAGAGTTCATACATTATTTATCAAATTTTAATAAAAAAAAACTATTAGTTGACCATAGATGTTTTGGATCAATGGTGAAAAAACAATCATGTTGGAGCGGTTAATATGGATTGAGATGTTTTTTTTTTTAATGAGAGTTTCAACCTAGGGTGTTCGCTCCTAATGATAGCTCTTTATCTTCAGACCAAGACACCAATCGGTTTTTAGTGTAGACAAGGATTGAACTCCAGATCTCTTATTCAACTATCATAAACTTTACCAGTTAAACTAACTAGAACTCACTATGAATTGAAACGTTATTTCTAGTTACTTAAGTCTTATAACTCAATTAATTGGCATATCCTGGTATTTTCATGACATCTAGGATTGAAATCCCTCCCCCCATTGTAATTATAAAATATAAAATGAAAAATAATAAAAATAAATTAATAATAAAGTTTTAATGTTGATTCACCTAGTTTGTGCCGTTATTTGTTTTGTATACAAAATGTCTTTGTGTTATTCAATGGATAAAGTTTAGCTACAAACTTAATTATAGCCTAAAGCTACAAATTCACTTACAAAATTAATATGGTTACATATTTTGAAAATTTAACTGATGAATTGCATGTTTTTTATGTTCTCAACACACATAAAATTTTGTGTCAATTAGATTTTATATATTATTTGATCTATAAACTTTTTTTTTTTAATGCATCATTTTGGACTACAAAACTTGAGATTTTAACATTTGAATAATAACATAGCTATATATTTATTTTTGATCTTCTGAAAATTTTGCAAACATGAAAAATGTATGAAGAAAATGTAATTCAACGGTAAATTTGTCAAAATTCACATCCAATAAAAAGATATTGTGTGAATTTATAGTCATAGGCTACAACCAAGTTTATTGCCAAATTTTGTTCTTATTAGTTCAGTGCTTTAGTTTGTTTTCTAAATGGAACTCAAAGAGTAATATATCACTGTTCAATCTAAAATAAAAATGGACAAAGTTTGGTATCAAACTTAACAGGTTATAGCCTAAGGCTACAACTCTTTTCAATATCATTTTATTATATTTGATTTTTGACAAATCCACACTAAGATTACATTTTCTTATTATATCCTCTAGGATTGCAAAATTTCAAGAATATAAAAAATCAATAGTTATGTCATCAATAAAATATTTGAATTTTGAGTTTTGTAGTCTAAAATTATACATAAAAAGTAAGTTTATAGATCAAATTATAAATAACATTTGATTAACAAGAAATTTGACATGTGTATTAAGAACTTAAAGAATATACAATTTAATAGTTAGATTTTCAAAATATATAGTCATGTTAATTTTGTCAGTGGGAGTTTTAGGCTTAAGCTAGAACTAAGTTTGTAACCAAATTTTGTCTAATATAAAGTTGAAATTGGTATTAAAATTTTTATATCAATTCAAAAGAAAAATTCACTTTCACATAGATTTCTGATGCTTATGGTCTCATTTCAAAAAACAATATCGTTGCCTTACGTGTTCAGAATAGTTTATCATGTGAGACAACTACAACTTCAGCTCTCAAAAACATATCAAGAGTCAATATTCATCAAATCGATTTTTGAAGTTCAATTCCTGCTCTCAATTAAAAGGCATAAATAATTCTTTAGTAATTAAGTCTATAAATCCAAATTATAAATACAAAATGTAAATCTCCAAATCCAAACTATAAATTAGACTTTCAGAGGAGGAGCAAAAATTCTCTTATTTTGAGCAAGCCATAATTGCCAAATGCCATGTGCAAAAATAAAAGGCCACAGGATCGAGGAGGGGTTAGAGAGTTGCTGTTTAGTGAGGTTAAACCCTAGCCATGCTTGAAGATCCAAAGAGAAAAATAGAGATCTAGTTTTAGGGAGAGACAACCAAAATTCTTTAGCCCATGGGCAAGAGTTAGGAAAGCCCAGAATGATGCGAGATAAAAAAGATCTTGTGGGGAGACGGTTGAAAAAGCATTTCCATATGAAAATTCTTATATTTGGGGGACATGCAATTATCCAAATCCAATTCCAGTAAGCTGCATTTGATTCCACTCCCTCACAGATAAACAAAAATTTTGTAGCTTGCTTAACTGTGCAATGTCCTGTGGGGCCGGGCCATAAGAGTTGATGAGGATTTATTGGAAAATAAGGAATTGGATGTCCTAATATGTGTTCTTGTAAGTCCAAAGGTCATTAGGTATACTTTGGAAGTTCCATCTACCAGAGGAGAAAATGGAGTCAATAGACCAGTCTTTTTCACCTTGAGGTAGAGGGCCTTCAATTTTAGCTCTTATAGGTCCATTTGGAAGCCAATGATCTGTCCAAAATTTAACATGTAGGCCATTATCAATCTGCTATCTCATTTCCCGAAATAACCAATTTTTTCCAAAATTTATAGCTTTCTAGATATAGGAAACAAGGATTGCAACTTATTCTATATTTTTTAGAGTGATCTGCCATCATACCATTTGCAAGAGGCTGTGCGTAGGTAATTATCTAAATTTAATTTAATTTGTATCATAATTAATTGCATTAAATCATGATCTTTGATGATACTAGTCGCTAACTCGTGTGATGCACAGGCTAGTTAAATAAAAAGATAATTAATCAACCACATGATTAAAAAAAAAAAAAAAACTAAAAGAACCAATAAGAGACTAATTTTTTCATCAAGTAATCAACCTAAGTGGCATCATAGCTCATGTACAAAACTATTAATCTATTGTCAAAGGGTCAAATGACAATGTGGAAAACATTTCATAAATAACTTATTGATAACAGACATATAGAGAGGGGACTTTCATAAATTATCAATGGAATTGGAGTCAACATCTCATTGCAAATGGAATGTAGCTCTATATTAAAACTAAAAGTAAAGTTTCAATCATTCCCTTTCTATAAAACATTATCGAAACTATATATAGTTTACCTTGGTTTCAAATAGAAATTACTTGAAGAAACAACTATTTTGAATCATTATCTAAAAAAGGAGCTACATAAAAAACTAAAATAAGATGAAATTCCTCAAACATATTTCAACATAAATGTCCAAGTTGAGCTCTATGTATTGCAACCAATTAGTCATTCCAATTGAAAGCACAATGTTTGAAAGAATCTGCCAAGTATCTTACTCACTCACAATTTTCATCCACCCCCTAGATCACTAAACTATACATCTAACTACCTTAACTTCAATATTGAATACAAAGATAGAGCCAAAATGTCTCATAAGAAAATGCATACAATAAAGAGCCTTGAAGCCAATAATATCCTCTAAATTACTTTGCATAAGAACAATCTAATTTATTCTATAAAAATAAAAATAAAAATAAAAACCATTGAATATTCTTTCCTAGTCCATTAGGAACAGAAAACTATTGAAGCAGTTATTATTAATAATAAAAAAATAAAAAAATAAAAACTATTGAATGTGTTAAAAAAATTTGCCTACATATTAATATATTGTATACCTTAGCTTTCCTAGTCCATTAGCACTTGGTTGACAAACACAATCCAAACCATGCATCCAAACCCGCTATCTTTATCAAAAGGAAAAAGATAAAATACAGCTAAATCCTCATGTTCTCCAAATCAAAAATCATATATAGACTGTTTCCCTAATAACATGCACGTTGTAGTATCATAATAGGTCCAGCTAATATTTTGCCACATAACATTTAGTCCCCACCAAAACTTCCAACACCTTTTAAGCCTTAATAACGAACCTAGTAAGGGAGAAATTATTGTATAAAATGTACATATTGATGAACAGTGGTAACAACAAAAAACATAAACAACAACAAAGAACTAAAGGACGCAAGGGACTATTCTAAGAGAAAAAAGGATTTGGCAAGCTCTTTCACTGTGATGTTCTTGAAGCATTCACTAACATAGCAGCATCGACAATTAAATGCGATGAGTCTGTAAATCAAAACATTTTTATGATACTGCTACTTTGCACATAAATCTTTTTAATTACAAATAATTTCCTACACAAAAATATCATTAAAAGTACTTAATCTCAACATGAATCTCCATGTAATATAGCAAAGAAACCATTAGTAGATTATCTAGTCCTCTCCAACTATCTTATGGGTCTGTGCATTTACATTACAAATCCTTTAACTTCCCTTTATGTTGTAAACTTGTAGTTGTTTCTTTCTGCAGATTATGCATGTATAAATGTTACAATTATCTACTTCCTTATAGCATGATCTAATCAGATCAACTACACCACAACTTTAAAGAAGGTAGGGTATCCTTAACAGATGAAAAAATAACATGGAAAGTTTCCCCATCTCTTATAAACTAATTTTCATTATTTCAATCTAAACTTACATTAGCAGACAAGAAAAATAGTAAAGCAAATGAGAAACTCAAAAACTACTTAAAAAGCTTCTAGCTTAGTTAAGTATTCTTTGCTCTTACTTTTGTGTTATTTCCCATCTCCAAATCATTCATAGAACATGTCCCATTAGTGAATAATTCCTCCATTACTTATTAAATGTTTTTAAAATAGCAGAGAAAGAACTTAATTGGACTTTACTAACATGCTGGTAAGTTATCAACATTTTTTTAGGGTCCCACATAGTTCAACTCCTTCCACATCTTGGACAAATTTGATAACAGGATATGCAAAAAATTATGAACAAAGCATGAATCTAATGATTGATTGATGTGCACCTAATCATACCCAACATATAAAATGGAAATTTGACTTTATGTTTTTGCTGTATTAAAATCTACCTACAAATCACTATTAGACAATTCCTCTATTCATGTCAAGGATTTTATGAACATTTGCAATTATAATACCTCATATTTCTAGCTAAATAATTTGTAAAATTAATTTTTATCAACTAACTGTGTCCATTGCATTCATAGCTGTGACTAAGAAATAGAGTGTGCTAAATAGTTGAATCCATTTCTCTGTAATCTCTCTAATATCCTTATAACAATCTAACTTCTACATGGAAATCCACACATAAACCTCTTGTCAGTTAATTGATTTACCTAATAAAAATTGGGGGTTTTGAGAACATTCCATGGAGATCCTAATCCTTCCTAGATTTTGAAAGGTATCAAAAATAATGCATTGAGATACTAAAAACAAAAGGCACAATATTATAGCAAGAAAATTGACCTTCCTCACTATAGTGAAAAAAGCATCCCATGTTCCAAAATAATGCAATCCTTGACAATAATTTTCCTTTAGATTATTGTTCAATTTTGACAATTCGCAATCCACACAACCAAATAAAAAATTAATTAATTAAATAAGAAAGCACCATTAAATAGTAAACAATCAAGTTGTATCTCTCTACAATAACTACTTAAAACCTAAAAGATAGGACAACAAGGAAAAATGGAAGAGTTTTTTGGTTTCCTCTATTTTTTAGACAACTTGTCATAGTTTTTTAAGTGGTGCATTGGCTACGTCCAAGGCAACCTCCATATACAGTTTATAGAAGAAAGATAAGGCAAGAGAGATAGAGAAAGGGACTAACTTCAATGGGTTTCAAATCTGGTAGATATTCATCAATACCACAACCTATTTATTGTACTTTGGTTCAGTTGCCCTCAGTTTCTACACATAAATCAACTACACTCAATTTGCATAGAGTACGAAATGTAAATATTTTGTACTCTAAATGGCACAATGGATTCTGCATAGTGAGCTTGATTGACGTTTGGGTTTTGGGGAAGGAGAAGGGTAGAGAGATAGAGAAAGAGAAAGGAGAAGGAGAATGGCATTTTTAGTTGAATGAATGATTTGAAAAGGTGTGTAACTTAACGGGGTTTGTGAATGTGAGAGAAAGCAAAGGCCTGGTTGGAGAGTAATTTTATTTTTTATTTTTTAAATATTGTGTTGAGGTGGAAAATTGTGGGAGCTTTAGAGGTTTCAGTTATATATATATATATATATTTATATATAGATGCGTTGATTAACATGTTTACGCATGTAAAAGTATGACCATGCATATTATGATTAAATTTTAATTTATGTAATTTCACATAATGAGCATATTTAATTTATTACAATTCATAACATGATTAGAATAGCACATAACATGATATGACTATTAGTTTCATAAAGACCAAAATAAAGCATTGTATTTTTATCTGTTTAAGATTATATCTAGGACCAAAATAATGTAATTTTTTTATTTCTACGATTTTATTTAGGATCAAAGCCATGTAACTTTTCTTGTTTTATTATTCCAATTATTTAATTTCAAAATTAATCAACAAAGAGGTATTCATGAAGGTTTAATTTTTTTTTTCTTGTAAAAATAAGTGACGACTCTATTATAAAATTGTCCATTTATGCACTAACACATATCTGGGTGAGTAATCACTACACACACCAGAACAATTTTACCCATTTTTGTTTTTAGTTTTTTTTCCCTTTTGTTTTGATATGTCATGTTATGTTATGCTTGTTTGTTTAATGTGATGATGACGTGCATAGTTCACGTGCCATTTGCCTACTACTATTTTCTGATCAATTTCATCTGGTTGGTTATCCCATTGAAGGATATTATCTGCCAAATGAAACATGTCAGAAATAAAGGAGAGATAATACCTGAATTTTCCTTGGAAATTACACAATTTGATTTTACCAAAAGTGGTGGCGTAGATGAGGTGTGAGCCAAGTCACTGTCTTGAGACAAATCGTGTCGTCTATGGTATATCTGATGTAGTTAGACAAAATATTTTTGTACGTTGTCCTCAGGATACAACAGCTCAACCACCTTTGCTGATTATCCTTGTGAGCCTACACTACTCGTAGGATATAAACTCTTTATAGTACTTTCTTTTCCCAAAAAATTTAGTAAAAGATAAAATATTTTTGTGAATAGTAAGAAGCAATAGATGTCAGTGTTTAGAACACTAATAAAAATTGTTTTTGAAAGTCTGTAGCTTTGTAAATCAAAATAATGTGTATCTTGAAACTTTTATTTCTTTTCATATATATGGAGCCGGACATGTAACTTGTCCTTAGCCAAAGAATCAAAAGGATTTGATATCAATTAAATGGTCATAAATTTATTGAAATCAACATATATATATATATATATATAATATAATATAATATAATATAAACTGGACATCAAATATTGTCTTTGCCAAAATCTTAATTTGTACGTTGGGAACAAAGAAAAGGTCAATGGTCATAAATTTATTGAAATCAACATATATATATATATATATATAATATAATATAATATAAACTGGACATCAAATATTGTCTTTGCCAAAATCTTAATTTGTACGTTGGGAACAAAGAAAAGGTCATAATGCTATGAAATTAATGCCCCATAGATAACGTTGCTGAACATTATTACAATATCTTTTTGAAAGTTTCTAAATATATATTACAAAAAATTACTAGTTTTTTTGGAGTCCAAATCTTCTGTCCCACTTTTCCTGCTCCACTCTATACTCCACTAATAAAAACTTGCCACGTGTTCACCTAATTAATTAAATACTATCATTATTGACTTATTAATACTACCATTATTAATTAATAGTAGTATTTAATTAATTATGTGAACATGTGGCAAGTTTTTATTGATGGAGTATAGAGTAGAGCAGGAAAAGTGGAATAGAAGATTTGGACTCGTTGTTTTGACCACTTTCCATTAAACTACATAGTAAATACTTGTGTGTATATGATAACTTATTATAACATAAAATAATTCAGCAATAGCTGTACAATTAAGTGCTGAAAAATCTTCCATACATGACATTACAATGTCATACTCAAATAAGAACGTTTGAATACAAAACGTTTAGAATGGAAAGTATATATTTGTTAAAAAAAAAAAAATACAAATATGCTAACAATGATGGTATTAATATCTCGTTAATGTTCAAAGATTTCCTAATTAAGAACCATTGACAATAGTTATTCAAATTCTGAATTATATTTGAATTTCAAATTTTAGCAATCAACGTATCTGTCATTAAGAGATAATTAATTTCCTCAATTCACATAAATGAGTATTAAAATAAATATGATATTTTTATAAAAATATCCAACAATCCCCCACTTATATTTATAAAAAATAAATAGGTAAAATATATATAAGAAAATTTTTCTGGGTTAAGTAGAACATAATGCATAATGAAAGTGCCAATGGCTTGAACCCTCATTTAGTATTTCAGCAACATTGTTCCAAAGTTAATAGTGAGCTAAGTCTTGAACTATAACTTTTTGTATGGAAACAAAACATTACATCACACAAATAATATTCCAGTACTCTACTACGTGATTCTAAGCTAGCACATTACGGCCTTGTGCTTAATTTCATCATCCATGAGCTATTTAGAGAACTAGCCCCATTCTCAAAGGAAGTGGCCTCACTTCCCTGCTCACTTAGGTGTGGCTATCAAGGATGTTCTTGTAACTCTAACATCCCACTCATAAGAGCTATAATCCACATTAAGAGTTTTTTAATAAACAAAAACTCATCCTATATAATATTACAAAATACATGCATGCACACCATAGGGAAGGACATGAGTATTATTACTCATACATATGTTTAGTGCATGTTAATCAAACTACTCTTTGATTAGTTTTTTCCTTTGAACCTAGTTCTTGGAATCTCCAGTCCCTAGGTAGGGTATCCTCATAGATAGTTTATTCTTTTTTGGGATTAAGTCTCATCCCCATTTTTTTTTTTTTTTTTTTTTTTCTAATAGATCTGGATTTACCACTATAGTATTTATTGCACACTCTACCAATAGTGGCAGTACTATCACAATGAATTAAGACAGATGAAATAGGTTTCTCCGACATGGAAATTTCAGTTAATAAATCATGTAACCAACCCGCTTCTTCACTACTTGAAGATAAGACAATTAATTCTACCTCCATGGTGGATTTAGCAATAATCTCTTGTTTTTTAGATTTCCAACATATTGCTCCACCACCTAACATAAATACATAGCCAGCGATAGACAAAGAATCACCTGATAAGGTGTTCCAACTAGCATCACTATATCCTTCAACAACAGCAGGATATCTTTGATATGGCAAACCATAGTGCGCAATTCTTTTTAAGTATCTCATTAATTTAGTCATGGCATTCCAATGCTCAAAATTAGGTTTGCTAGTAAATCTTGCTAGAACTCCAACGACATAAGCAATATTAGGTCTAGTACAATTAGTAACATATCTAAGACTACCAATAATACTAGCACATTCCTTTTGATTGTAAATATCATTTTCATCTTTAGTAGGAAATAGATGCACATTAGAATTAAAAGGAATACTTGCAGGTTCGCAATCATAGTAATTATATTTTTTCAATTTTTTTTTTCTATATAATGAGATTGATCTACAAATATGCCATTTGAAGTTCTAGAAATTTTCATGCCAAGAATCACATTAGCTTCTCCTAAATCTTTCATATCAAGTCATTTTTAAGAAGTGTTGGGTTAAAATGAATTGACCCCTTACAAATTAATTAATTGTCCAAGTTACTTAATTAGGTTCAATTACATGTAATAGCGTGACAGTACAAACAAATCACCAAATTATCTAAATGCAGTGAAAAATAAATTTGACACAAGTGATTTGTTTACGAATGGGGAAAACCACCGAGGCAAAACCCCATTGGTGATCAGTTACAAGTATAAGGAATCTTACCAAACCCTTTGGCCTATCTCAAAATACCAACCTACAGTTGAACCCTTACCCCAATATCCAATTGGACTTGTATTGTAGCGGCAATCTTTCCATTCAATGCACGAATCCCAGTACGTGACAAACTCTAGCAACTTGAAGAGGTTGTTGGCTGCAAAGTTTTTCACTTCATCAACAATGAAGATCAGGAAGCTCCTTGGTCACAAAACCCTTGGCGTAAAAACACAATAGCTTCTTCAGAGAGAATAATGAACTCGGTCACTGTCTGCATACACGGCGGCCTTTAAAATAGTCCTTATATATGTCCAGGGTTGTGAGAAAAGAAACCCTATACGAATATACAAGCATGGGCCAAAAATCAAATCTGGAATTTCTGATTACGTAAGTCTCGATAGAACCAGCTTGTGTCGAGCTTCAACTTTAAATCTCAATAGAAATCTTTTTGTCGAGATTGCTGTCAAGATTTAATGAACAACTCTTCTTCAGTTGTTTCTTGGTCAGATTTTTATGGCTTTAACACTTAACTTAAACAACATGTTTCCTGAAGTCTTAAACCCATCCTAGATCTACCCAATTATAAGTAAAGTGCATTTTGTCAAAAGATTAGCCAATTACATAAAATGTCCCTAACAAGAAGCATTTTGGCAGCATTTATAATTGTAGACACTTAATTTTGCACCCATAATTTAATCTTGAAAGATGGCTGGAGTGACCGTTCATATACCCAAAATTTAGAGTTGCATTATATGCATTAATTCATTCATTGCATATCATAAAAATGATCTGGAGATTCTAATGATCGCAATGGTATGTCCGATTTCCAAATCGGACCGTCAGATTGAAAGATATCACATGATTAAGTTTGCACAGTTTGCATGCATTTTGTTTGGGTAGAACTGACCATGCATAATTAATTTAAATTATTCCTGATTGGTTAGACAATTAAAATTAATTAAATAATTTTGTGATTGGTTCTTAGTTAGTGTTAAAAATAGACTTGCTTGTATGAGAATAAAGTAGATAATCATATAACAAAGAAATTGTGGATAATCAAGACTTTTTAGAATATTTATCTACAAGATAATTATCACTTTAAAGACCTAATTATCCAAGAAAAGGGATCAATTCTTAGAATTCAAATTAAAGATGCATCTAAGTGCAATTCCTAGCTCAAAAGTCCTCAAAAAGGGAGTCTAAATTGGACCAAAACTCAAACGCAGACTCAGCACTCAAGAGGGCCATTCAGCACTCTTGGAGTGCCGATTGGCCCAAAGTTGTGGCTTGACCCAGGGACCCCCTAATTAAGATAAACCTTACATTTTTCGATTTTTTAGAGATAAGGACACGTCCCAATTCGTATCTGATCTCATTGAAGCATCCCAACCTCTAAAAACAAAGTAAACAAATCAAAATTAGGGGCTCTTCTCTTCTAAATTTTCAATTCGCCTTACGTTAAAGACGTTCTAGAGGATTTTGCTTTAGGAACTTCTTTTTTGTAAGTAAAGTATTTTAGGCTTCAAAGAGGTGAACAAACTTCTTTGAATTCTAAAATATTCTTTCATTAGAAGAGCATGCTCATGCAAGAGGTATTTAGTTTTTTTCTTCCATTAATTTTTTGTTATTGTTTAATGCTTTAATATGTTTAGTATGTTTTATTATGTTTTTTTCTTGATATATAATTACCATGCTTAGATACTTTGCTAGAATTTTCTTTAAAATGTTCTTAGATGATTGTTTATTGTAATTCTTTTTCTTAAGTTTCAAAATCTGCCAATGATTATCAAAGATTATTTTAAAAACTCAAAAACTAATCTATATTTTCATTAAATACAGGTTTGATTTTTTAATCCAAAAACTGATCTGTATTTTTCAAATCTGATTTTTTTAAAGACTCAAAACTGATTTGTATTTTCATTGAATACAGATCTGACTTTTTTTATTCAAAGACTGATCAGTATTTTTTAGATCTGATCTGACCTGATTTTTTTAATCCAAAAATTTATCTGTATTTTTTAGATCTGATTTGTTTAAAGACTCAAAACTGATCTGTATTTTTTAGATCTGATTTTTTTAAAGACTCAAAACTGATATGTATTTTCATTAAACACAGATTTGATATTTTTAATTCAAAAAATTATTTGTACTTTTCAAATCTGATTTTTTTAAAGACTCAAAATTGATCTATATTTTCATTAAATACAGATCTGATTTTTTTAACTAAAAAAATAATCTGTATTTTTTAGATCTGATTTTTTTAAAGACACAAAATTGATCTGTATTTTCATTAAATACAGATCTGATTTTTTTTTTCTAAAAAGTTTTCTTTGTTATAAAATTGCAGATTTTGAAATTTAAAAGAAAGGACTGAAAGTTAGGTTGAAGTTTTTTTTTAATATGTGATGCATGCATAATAAATTCATCTCATGAATGTGAATCCTCTTTCAAAAAGTCTTTTTTTTTTTAATTTCTAAAAACAAATTTTTTTTTCTTTTACAAATCTAAAATTATTTTTTATTACTTTTCAAAAAAGAATAGTAAAAGATAAAATATTTTTGTGAATAGTAAGAAGCAATAGTAAGATAAAATGTGTATCTTGAAACTTTTATTTCTTTCCATATATATAGTGCCAGACATATAACTTGTCCTTAGCCAAAGAATCAAAAAGATTTGATATCAATTAAATGGTCATAAACATAAAGTTATTGAAATCAATATATATTATCAATGGCTTTCTTTATTTCTTTCTTTCTATATATATATATATATATATATAATATTATATAATATAAACCGAACATAATATTATCAATGGCTTTCTTTCTTTCTTTCTTTCTTTCTATATATATATATATATATAATATTATATAATATAAACCGAACATCAAATATTGTCTTTGCCAAAATCTCAATCTGTACGTTGGGAACAAAGTAAAGGTCATAATGCTATGAAGTTAGTGCCCCATAGATAACGTTGTTGAACATTATTACAATGTCTTTTTGAAAGTTTCTGAATATATATTACAAAAAATTGATAGTTGTTTTGACCACTTTCCATTAAACCAAATAGTAAATACTTGTGTATATATAGTAACTTATTATAACATAAAATACTTCAGCAATAGTTGTACACTTAATTGCTGAAAAATCTTCCATATATGACGTCACTATGTCATATTCAAATAAGAACTTTTGAATACAAAATATTTAGAATGGAAAGTATATATTTGTAAAAAAAAAAAAAAATCAAATATGTTGACAATGATGGTATTCATATCATGTTAATGATCAGAGATTTCCTAATTAAGAACCATTGACAATAGCTATTCAAATTTTGAATTATATTTGAATTTCAAAATTTAGCAATCAGGGTATCTGTCATTAAGGGATAATTAATTTCTACAATTCACATAAATGAGTGTTAAAATAAATATGATATTTTTATTAAAATATCCAACAAAACCTTATGCAGTACACGTGGTGTCGTTGCAAGTGGGCTTAGCTCTAATCTCCAGATACTATAATAAACACATTATTTCACACATTGTTTACAGAATTTTTTTTCTAAAGATTTTCAACTTATACTTCAATTTCTTATATCCCTTTCGTTTCTTATACAAACAATACGTGATATTGGAAAGCTTATGAGATGTAGATTTAGTCATGTAGTATGTTTTCAAAACTAACTAAATTATTTCGTGACAAAAAAACTTATAATGTTTTGGGCATATAAAAATATGGTTTGATTTTTTTATCTTAAAACCACACAAACAATGACTATGAAATTTAAAAGCATGTTTTTTATTTTATTATTTGCAATATAAAAAAAAAAAAATTATAGCCTAAGCCAATTCGACACAACTAGAGAGTCTCAAGAAACAAATTACGTTTAGTTCAAGAAAATAATCGTTGAATCTACAAAAGAGAAATCTAGAGTTCACCAAGAAAAACTCTTTGAAATTTTATTATTAAATGAAATTTTGAATTGCCTTGGATGCTATAATACATATAAATTGGAAAAGAAATCCCCCGCGGCTAGGAAATCCACCCAAAATAAGTTATAAGGTGATTAGGAGACCCTAAAAAACCTTAATTCACATTAAGCACAAAATTAAGAAAACTGCTAAAAAGGCAAATTGGGAAAATTACAGACTCGAATCATAAGAACTCTAAGAGATGTCCAAAAACATATGTGATCTTATTCTAGTTTTAAAGTTATAAAATAAAAAGAATGACCATAAATAATAATAAAAAAATTTATTAAACAAAAGAATTTAATCGAAAAGCAATGCAGGTCATGGTCGTAAGACGTTGAGATTTGATCCTTGAGATAATTTACTTTAGGTCACTAATTTTCACGCAATTTTGTTGTTTATTCCATTGATTTTTGCGGTACTTTTTTGCTTTCTGGATTTCTTGTGTGTTAATTTCTAACAGTCACTTTAAAAAAAAATATACATGTTTAATTTTCTATGATTACAACATTTTTTTTATATATAATCATTATGATTATAACGTTTTTTGACTGAAAAAAGGTAATATTGAATGTGAGATTATAATATTTCCAAATTTAAGATATGCTTATCAACATATATTTCTTAAATTTAAAGCATATCTTAAATTTGTCAACATTATAAATCCCAACATTCTTAAAGTTGGCGACCTTATAATTCCACATTTAATGTTAACATAACTTAAGATATGTTCGACAATTTTTTATTAAATTTGGCAACATTATAAATCGTCATTCAGTGTTAATTAACACAACTTAAGATATGATATTTCTATTGCAAACCATATTCAAAGAAACTTTTTTTTTTTTTTTTTGAGTAAGAAAATTAATGTTACAAATTTATGATTATAACATCGAATGTGGGATGTTTCTCAAAAAAAAAAAAAAAAAAAAAAAAAAAAAATAAAATGTGGGATGTTTCTCAAAAAAAAAAAAAAAAAAAAAAAAAAAACATTGAATGTGGGATTATATTTGGTCCTATAAAATGATATATATGTAAAACGTATGTACCCATCAGACACAGCGTTCAAGAATACAATATGAGTTTTTTCAGTAGAATTGTATTGTTTTTAATGTTACTTACTTTATCCATGACTAGTTTTGACAGCGTTGGAGGATTTAGCCTTTTAAGGAAAAGAGCATTTATAAAGATCTTCAATGATTTAGGGCAGGGCTTGGATCTTGTCGCTCATTGTAAATCTGATGATGATGATATTGGTGCCCAATTAATCAAGTATCCAGATGGCGTCTTGCAATTCAACTTTCGACCAAATGATAAGGGCACTACCCTATTCTACTGTAAATTTTATTGGTCAAATGTGTCCCTTTGGTTTGATATCTACGTATTTGATAGAGACCATCCTCATTGCAGTAAGTGCTTTTGGAAGATTAGGCCTGCTGGTCCGTGTCGGTTAGATTACGCCAGCGGCGAATATGATATTTGCTTTCCATGGAACAAACAGTCACTTTAACATTCGAAATCTCCCATCATATGATGCTGAGTTCTTAAATAATAATAATAAATTAATAATAAAGTTTTAATGTTGATTCACCTAGTTTGTGCCCATTTTCTTTTCTTTCTTTCTTTTTTTTTTATACAAAATGTCTTTGTATTATTTAAAGGATAAAGTTTAACTACAAACTTAATTGTAGCATAAGGCTACAAATTCACTTAAAAAATTAATATGTTTATATATTTCGAAAATTTAACTGTTGGATTGCATGTTCTTTATATTCTCAACACACATAAAATTTTATGCCAAATAAATTTTATTTACTATTTGATCTAAAAACTTATTTTTTATACATCATTTTGAACTACAAAAACTTGAGATTTTATCATTTGAATGATAACATAGCTATATATTTATTTTTTATCTTCTGAAAATTTTGCAAACATGGAAAATATAAAAAGAAAATGTAATTCAACAATAAATTTGTCAAAATTCACATCCAATAAAAATATATTGTGTGAAGTTGTACAACCAAGTTTATTGCCAAATTTTGTCCTTCAGTGCTTTAGTTTGTTTTCTAAATGGAACTCAAAGAGTAATATATCACTATTCAATCTAAAATAAAAATGGACAAAGTTATGAAGAATTACAAGAATCTCTAGGAAGAAACAGAAAATACTAGAGAGAATTCAAGTTGAAGAAAAGATTGATTTCACATTAATGAATTGATCTATACAAGCTCTGTGATTAAATACCAAAACAGAGAGTACCAGAAAGCAAAGCAAAATATCTCCTAAACACACGGAGTTAGTTATGGCACGTGAGATAGTTAGTTACTCCACGTGTGAGCTTAATTGATCTAAGTGTATGATAAACTACATGTAGCTTAACACACTAATTATACAAATACATTTATACGGATGTCGTTTTGCTCATTTCTTTGGTTTAGGCTTCTTCAGTTTAGTCTTCTTCTGTTGTATTCCTTTTCTTTCTTCTTGATGTGAGATGCAATCTTGATACTCCCCCTCAAGATGAAAACCTGGATTGTGAATATTCACAATGTTCATCTTGGAAAGTAATACTCTCAACTGTTGACCACTAAGAGCCTTTGTGAGTAAATCAGCCAGTTGAGAATGAGTGGGAGTGAAGAACAATCTGAGCACCTTATCTTGGACTTTATCTCGGACCAAATGACAGTCTATTTCAATATGTTTGGTCCTCTCGTGAAACACAGGATCTCACCAATGTATATGGCTGCCTGATTATCACAGAAAAGCATGGCAGGTCTGAGATGTAGAACTTCCAAATCCTTTAACAAAGCTAGAAGCCAAGTTATTTCGCATGAAGTCACTGCCATGGCTCTATATTCTGCCTCAGCAGATGATCTAGAGACTATAGATTGCTTCTTGGTCTTCCATGAAATTAGAGAATTTCCCAGGAAAATGCAAAAACCAGTAGTAGACCTTCTGGTGTCAATACAAGATGCCCAATCTGCATCTGTATAAGCCTTTAATTGCAGGTCTGAGTTTGATGACAAAAGAATTCCCTGACCAGGACTCCCTTTAAGGTATTGCAACACTTTATAAGCTGCATCCAAATGAGGTTTTCGTGGCTTGGACATGAACTGGCTCAGTTTCTGAACTGAATAGGCAATGTCTGGTCTGGTTATGGTAAGGTACAACAATCTTCCTACTAACCTCCTGTAAACACTAGGATCAGGTAGCAACTCTCCACAAAACTTGCTCAGTTTCAAATTCTGCTCCATGGGAACTCTGCTAGGTTTGCAACCTGTCATCCCAGCATCTTTAAGTATCTCCAAACAATATTTCCTTTGACATAAGGAAATGCCTAACTCTGATCTGGCCACTTCAAGACCAAGAAAAAATCTCAGGTTCCCAAGATCCTTTAGTTTAAACTCTTGATTCAAAAACACTTTAAGTTCATCAACTGCATTAGCATCATTGCTGGCAATAAGTATGTCATCAACATACACCAATAGAGCTATAAAGGACTGATTACACTTCTTTGTGAAAAGAGAGTAATCTGACTTAGATTGTTTGAAACCACACTTCAAAATGGTAGAGGAAAACTTAGAGTACCATTGTCTTGAAGCCTGCTTTAAACCATACAAAGACTTATTGAGCTTACATACCAATTGCTCCCCCTTGTTGTGAAAACCTTGAGGAAGATGCATGTAAACATCCTCATGAAGATCACCATGGAGGAATGCATTATTTACATCAAGTTGAACAAGGTGCCATCCTTTCACAGCAGCAATAGCAAGCAAAGTCTTCACTGAAGTCATCTTTGCCACAGGAGAGAATGTATCCGTGAAATCCAAACCTTCCTGTTGAGTGAACCCCTTGGCCACAAGCCTTGCCTTGTACCTTTCCACTGCTCCATCAGCTTTATACTTGATCTTATAAACCCATTTGCACCCAATGGCCTTTTTATGAGGAGGTAAAGCAGTAAGAGTCCATGTTTGATTGGATTCCAAGGCTGCAATCTCAGCAGCCATGGCATCCTGCCACTTAGGATCTTTGACAGCCTCAGAGTAAGATTTGGGCTTAGAGAGTGCAGTGATTAGGGAACAAAAATGGGAATAAGAAGTAGATAAGCCAGAAGAATTGAGGTAATCAGATAGGGGATATGGAGTACCTGATATGGAAGGGAGGCATCCTGACTTGATGGAAAGATTGGAGGTAGCAAGCTAATCAAGAACAACATTACTGCACCTATAATCTTGCAAATAAGCAGGAGCTTTACTGAGTCTGGCAGATTTTCTTAATGGAGGAATGGAGACAGAATTAGGAGGAGGAAGAGTATTGGAAACAGGAGCAGATAAAAATTCTGCAGAAGTAGCATCAGAAGGAATTATAGGATCAGGAATGGAATTGGGAATAAAGGCAGGTAAAGATTCTGCAGGAATAGCAGAATTATGTATGGGAGAAGCATGAATGGCATCAATAGAAGGTGAAGAAGGATGTGAAGAATCTGAAGCAGCATGAGGATCAAAAACAGATGGTGAATCAAGAATTGGGTTTTGGACAGGAGTAGAGTAAGAAGTAGTAGGTAAGAGGTCAGTATAAGGATCAAGGGAAGGGAAAATATGAGGTAATGTGAGTGTAGAGTGAGGTGAGGCTGAATAGGTTGAGGAAATGAAAGGGAAGACAGTCTCATGGAAAATGACATCCCTAGATATAGAGATTTTCTTAGTAGCTAGGTCCAACACTTTGTAACCTTTAATTCCATAAGGGTAACCCAGAAAAATACAAGGCAGGGATCTAGGAGCAAATTTAGACCTATTGTGTGACAAAGTAGAGGCAAAACATAGGCATCCAAAAACCTTTAGATGATCATAGGAAGGGATTTTGTTGTAAAGTTTCTCAAAAGGGGATTTGTTGCCTAGAATGGAAGAGGGTAGTCTATTAATGATATACACAGCAGTTAAAACACAATCACCCCAAAAGGTAAGAGGCATATTTGACTGAAATTTTAAAGCTCTTGCAATGCCCAATATGTGTTGATGTTTCCTCTCCACAACTGAATTTTGTTGTGGAGTGGCTACACATGAGTGTTGATGTAAAATTCCATGGGCTGCATAAAAATCTTTGAGTATAAACTCTGGAGCATTATCAGTCCTAATAGCCTTGATTTTAATGTTAAACTGTGTGGATATCATATTGAAGAAAGAAATCAGCATTGGTCTGGTTTCATACTTATGTTTCATAAGATACAACCATGTGGACCTAGTGGCATCATCAACTATGGTAAGGAAGTATCTAAAACCATCATGAGTGGACTTGGCAAAGGGACCCCATACATCACAGTGAATAAGATCAAAGGCAGATTCAGTTATGTGATTGAAGAATGGAAAAGGCAAACGTTTTTGTTTTGCAATGGGACAAAGAGTACAAGTTTTATTGCTATGAACACTCTTTACATCAGGAATACAATCATGTAAAATCTGTAACTTTGCATCTGAAGCATGTCCTAGTCTAAGATGCCAAAGGAAAGGCTTGGTAATGACAGGAACTTCAGAAACATTATTTACAAAGGTACTAAAAACAGAATCCAGAATAGAAGAAGCTGCAGAATCAGATTTGCAATGTGTTGTAGATAGCAAGTAGAGGTTGTTATGAAGGTTACCCACTCCAATCGTTTTCCAACAAGAAAGGGCCTGTATAAAGCATAAGTTGGACAGGAAAACAACACAACATGCCATGCTTTTTGTCAATTGACTCACTGAGATCAAATTGAAAGTGAAAGTAGGAACACACAACACATTTTCAAGAACAAGACTAGGTGTGACTTGAATGGTGCCAATGTGTGTGACAACAACTCTTTCACCATTAGGTAATTGAACAAAAGAGGAAATAGAACTTGTGATTTTGGTGAAGAGTGTGACAGAATGAACAATGTGGTCTGTTGCACCAGTGTCCAGGACCCAAGTTTCCTTACCAAAAATTGTTTTATTGGCTGGATTTGTGGCAAAAATGGAATGTTGCATATTCAGACATACAGAATCTTGAAAAGAGGCATAAAGATTACCTGAAATGGCAGAATTAGCTGTGGCTGCAGCATCACTTGGAGTACCAGAAGTGGAGGTATGAGTGTTCAGTAGGAAAGTAACTGCTGGTACTGCTCTGAGGTAAAAGGAAAAGGGTTACTCTGATGCACAAATTCAGGTTGACCTTGATTATCATCAGTCATAACCTGATTGGCCTTGGCAATCCTTCCTTTTTGCTTGTATCCTGGAGGGAATCCAACAAGCTTATAACACTTATCCATAATGTGACCAAGCTTCCCACAGTGGCTGCAAACAGGTCTCCCTTTACCAACATTCCCTTTGAAACTACCACCATTTCTGTTATTTGGAGAACCTTGATTGAAAACTTGGTTCTTAACAGCAAGTACAGCTGATTCAACAGAAGGAGCACCATTAAAGGATGAAAACCTTTGTCTTTCTTCTTGGATTACCAATGAGAAAACCTTATCTATTGATGGAACAGGTTCCATCATAAGGATTTGAGTCTTGACTTGTGAAAAACAATCATTCAATCCGTTGAGAAACTGCATGATTGAATCTTGATGATAAAGATGTGCAATCTTATCATTTACTCCACAAATGCAGTTACCACATGAACAACTTGGTAAAGGCCTGAGATTCAACAATTGATCCCAAGCAGCTTGAATCTTAGTGAAAAAGATTGTTACTGTGGAATCTCCCTGCATTACAGTGGAGATTTGTTTCTGGAGTTGAGAAATTCTAGGGCCATTGGCTTGCAAGAAACGAATCTTGAGTGCATTCCACACTGCAAAAGCTGTGTCTCTGTAAATGACACTAGCTTTGATGTGAGGTGATACAGAATTCAAGATCCAGGATGAGATCATCGAATTGCACTTTGACCATGCCTGTTTCTCGAGTGGTGTGACTGCCATGGAAGCAATGATGGAGCCATCAACGAAGCCAAGTTTACTTTTGGCATCCAAAGCCATTGTCATTGCTCTAGACCAAGTTGGATAGTTCTCCTCGGTCAAGTGTTGAGCAACGAGGATCGCACCAGGTGATTCTCCATGATGCATAAAGAACGGACTGCGAGGATCCTCCATTGGAGAGAGCTCGCGATGTGAAGAGTTTGTTGAGGCAGTTTCAGTGTTTGACGCCATTGATAAAGGCTCAAGCTCTGATACCATATGAAGAATTACAAGAATCTCTAGGAAGAAACAGAAAATACTAGAGAGAATTCAAGTTGAAGAAAAGATTGATTTCACATTAATGAATTGATCTATACAAGCTCTGTGATTAAATACCAAAACAAAGAGTACCAGAAAGCAAAGCAAAATATCTCCTAAACACACGGAGTTAGTTATGGCACGTGAGATAGTTAGTTACTCCACGTGTGAGCTTAATTGATCTAAGTGTATGATAAACTACATGTAGCTTAACACACTAATTATACAAATACATTTATACGGATGTCGTTTTGCTCATTTCTTTGGTTTAGGCTTCTTCAGTTTAGTCTTCTTCTGTTGTATTCCTTTTCTTTCTTCTTGATGTGAGATGCAATCTTGATAAAAGTTTGGTATCAAACTTAATTGGTTATAACCTAAGGCTACAACTCCATTCAATATCTTTTTATTATATTTGATTTTTGAAAAATCCACCCTAAGATTACATTTTCTTATTATATTATCTATGCTTGCAAATTTCAAGAATATCAAAAATTAATAGTTATGTCATTAATCAAATATTTGAATTTTGAGTTTTTGTAGTCTAAAATTATACATAAAAAGTAAGTTTATGGATCAAATTGTAAATAACATCCGATTAACAGGACATTTGACATGTGTATTTAGAACTTAAAGAATATACAATTCAATAGTTAGATTTTCAAAATATATAGTCATGTTAATTTTGTTAGTGGGAATTTTAGGCTTAAGTTTGTAGCCAAATTTTGTCTAATACAAAGTTCAAATTGGTATTAAAATTTTTAAATCAATTCAAAAGAAAAATTCACTTTCACATAGATTTCTGATGCTTATTGTCTCATTTCAAAAAACAATATCATTGCCTGTTTAGAATAGTTTATCATGTGAGACAACTACAACTTAAGCTCTCAAAAACATATCAAGCGTCAATATTCATCAAATCGATTTTTGAAGTTCAATTCCTACTCTCAATTAAAAGGCATAAATAATTCTTTATTAAGTTTATAAATCCAAATTATAAATACAAAGTTTAAATCTCCAAATCCAAACCATAAATTAAAATTTCATAGGAGGAGCAAAAATTCTCTTATTTTGAGCAAGCCATAATTGCCAAATGCCTTGTGCAAAAATAAAAGGCCAGAGGATCGAGGAGGTCTTTAGAGAGTTTCTGTTTAGTGAGGCTAACCCCTAGCCATGCTTAAAGATCCAAAGAGAAAAATAGAGATCTAGTTTTAGGAAGAGACAACCAAAATTCTTTAGCCCATGGGCAATCGCGAATGATATGTAAAGTTGTTTTAGGAGAGAGACACCATGGGCAAGAGTTAGGAAAGCCTGGAATGATGCCAGGTAAAAAAGATCTTGTGGGGGAGACGGTTGAAAAAGCATTTCCATATGAAAATTCTTATCTTTGGGTGATATGCAATTATCCAAATCCAATTCCAGTAAGCTGCATTTGATTCCACTCCCTCACATATAAACAAAAATTTTAGCTATTGATTTTTGATCTTCTAAAAAATTTTGTAAACATGGAAAATATAAGAAAAAAATGTAACTCAACAATAGATTTGTAGAAGTTCACATCTAATAAAAAGATATTATATGAAGTTGTAGTCATAGGCTACAACCAAGTTTGATGCCAAACTTTGTCCTTATTTAATTAGTTCAGTGCTTTAATTTTTCTAAATGGAACTCAAAGAGTAATATATCACTGTTCAATCTAAAATAAAAATGGACAAGGTTTGGTGTCAAACTTAGTTATAGCCTAAGGCTACAACTCCATTCAATATCTTTTTATTATATTTGATTTTTGACAAATCCACACTAAGATTACATTTTCTTATTATATCCTCTACCCTTACAAAATTTCAAGAATATCAAAGATCAATCGTTATGTCATCAATCAAATGTTTGAATTTTGAGCTTTTGTAGTCTAAAATTATACATAAAAAGTAAGTTCATGGATCAAATAATAAATAACATCCAATTGATAGGACATTTGACATGTGTATTAAAACCTAAAGAATATACAATTCAATAGTTAGATTTTCAAAATATGTAGTCATGTTAATTTTGTTAGTGGGAGTTTTGGACTCAAGATAAAATTAAGTTTGTAGCCAAAATAAGTTCAAATTTGTATTAAAATTTTTAAATCAATTCAAAAGAAAAATTCACTTTCACATAGATTTATGATGCTTATTGATAAGGGTATTTTTGACATAACATATAAAGAAGCTGATGGCCTCTCAGGACCCGTCAGTCTCATATTAACAGACGGGGTCAATACAACGATTCCACATGGCAGACGAACCCACAACGTCTGACAAGCATCTCCATGAAAGCTGACGAGAGATCTTCGGACAAGACGAGTGACCGATGAGTTGAAGAGGCCGACGGGTCCAGCATGGCTTTGCATGATTCCTACAAATGTTTATACATGGAAATGGCTTGTGTCCCACGATCAACCCCAATCAAAGGAATCCATACAAGGAAAGGATCCCGCAAAATACATGTATTAATGAGGATCTTCCCTACAAGGAAAGACCCTTTCCGCCAAGAAACAAATGTTAGCTCTACTTTACTATAAAAACCCCAAAGCTCTCACAAACCAAGATACGCAAAATTTACCCCAGCTTTGGCACTCTAGAGTTGTGAGAATTCTCTAACTTATCCTTCAGGGGTATTTGGCCGGTACCATACTGGTACTCTTTGTAAGATCTTCTTTTTCTTTGTTGCGCAAGTTTTATCTAGAGCACATAAGGACTGAGCAACTTACTAACGATTTTTGGCATCATCAGTTGGCGTCGTTTATGGAAAACCATAGCAACAACTTCATTGTAGTAGAAGCTGTACTACCACTTCACGGACAAAGAGTTGTATGGTACTCACTTGCTCGATGGCTACCACCAACAATCAAGGAGACGAACCACATACTACTGCCCTCAAAAGACAAGTACAAACCCTCATCACAGCCATGGAACACCTCACCAAGCAAAACCATAACCTGGAGGAGCAACTGCGCCAAAGGAACGCAGGACCCAACAACCATAGGGACGAGAAAGAAGGTACCAGTGTTGAAAGAAGGGACCAAAAAGGACCCGAAGGAAGCAATACCCCAAGTAGACAAGAGCGACAAGACACCAGCCGTCCGTCCATCATGGAAACGGCATCACTATACATTGTTACAGAGATGCAGATGATGAAGGAACAGATAGACTTCATGATGAACGCCCTCAGAGGATGGGTGTCAAGTGACCTCAACGAGTTGGTCCACCAAACAGACTCGCCTTTTACTTCACCCATCACTTTGTTCCCCCTTCTGCTGAAGTTTCATATGCCACAGGTAGAAGCCTACGATGGATCAAAGGATCTCTTAGATCACCTGGAGTCATTCAAAACCCTCATGCACTTGCAAGGTGTGGTGGACGAGATCATGTGTCCAGCCTTCCCAACTACACTGAAGGGTCCTGCAAGGGTATCGTTTAACAAGTTGACGTCTAACTCCATTAGTACCTTCAAGGAGCTAAGCACACAGTTTGCGTCGCACTTTATTCGGGGGGAACAGATACAAGAAGTCCACTGTATGCCTGATGAGCATCAAACAACAAAAGGTCGAGATGCTGAGGTCTTACATAACTCACTTCAACAAGGAAGCCATTTCGATAGATGAAGCTAATGACAAGATACTAGTTGCTGCATTCAACAATGGAGTGCGGAAGGGGAAGTTTTTATTCTCCCTATACAAAAATGACCCAAAGACCATGTCAGACGTGCTTTATCGAGCTACTAAGTACATGAATGAGACAACCAGAACTAGAGATCGATGAGAGGATAGGCGCTCCAAACCCCCCATTGGGACAATGGGAGGTTTGCAAACTTCACCCTACTAACTGCCCCGATCGATCAGGTCCTAATGCAAATCAAGGACGATATGGCCTTAACATAGCCCAGCAAGTTGAAAAGAGATCCTAGTAAAAGGTCCAGAGACAAGTATTACCGCTTTCATTGGGACCACAATCACGACATGTCTGAATGCTATGACTTGAAGTAGCAGATTGAAGCCTTTATCAAACAGGGAAAACTACAACAATTCGACTACAACAATTCGTCAACAAAGAAAAAGCAAACCCCCACAGGAGTAGGCTACTAGAAGGGATAATGAGCCCCTTAGGAAACCCATAAGGGACATAAGAATGATTGTAGAAGGCACCATAGCTTCTGGTTCATCTAAGAAGTTCCGTAAGACTTACCTTAAGATGGTTCAGAATGTCCAGCTGATAGGTTTTTCCCAAAGATGGCACGAGTCGACAACCCCATAATTGGATTCTCGAAGGAAGATGCTCGACGTCTCCACCACCCACACGATGATGC
Organism: Quercus suber; assembly: GCF_002906115.3. NCBI lineage: Eukaryota > Viridiplantae > Streptophyta > Magnoliopsida > Fagales > Fagaceae > Quercus > Quercus suber. The sequence continues at coordinate 27,412 of NW_027070246.1, forward strand.
ACTCGTTGTTAGCATATGAGTAGGGGACTATAGCATTCATCGGGTTCTAGTTGATAATGGAAACTCTGTTGATATCCTCTACTTCCCGACATTCCAGCAGATGAGGATCGAGAAAGAGCGACTTGTACCAACCAATGCGCCACTCGTAGGGTTCGGAGGAACAAAAGTATACCACCTTGACGCGATCACATTGTCCGTGACGGTTGGTGACTACCTTCAGCAAATTATAAGGATGTTACATTCCTTCTTATCAACTGCTCATCTGCTTACAATGCCATACTGGGTCAACCTACCCTCAACTCATGGAAGGCCATGACTTCAACCTATCACTTGATGATCAAATTCCCCACTGAATATGAAGTAGGAGAGGTACATGAGGACTAAGTTGCAGCCCGCAAGTGCTACATAGTAATGCTAGACATGGATGACCACTTACAAACCATGACCATAGAAGAACAGCGGACGGTTGCAGAGCCTATCGAAGGGTTGGAGGAGATACTTCTTGATAACTCCAGGCCTGAGCAAACGACTAGGATAGGCACCTTTGCCAGTCCGCCAATCCGTCAAGCGCTTATGACATTCTTAAGAGAAAACCAGGATGTCTTCGCCTGGAGCCATGAAAACATGTCCAGGATTGACCCTTCAGTCATAGTGCACAGGTTGAATGTATCACCTCTTTTCCCTCTATCCGTCAAAAGAAGCGAGTGTTTGCCCAGAAGTGAGACAAGGCTATAGCGGAAGAAGTCCGCAAACTGCAAGATGCAGAATTCATTAGGGAGGTATACTAGCCTGACTGGATGGCCAATGTAGTGATGGTCAAAAAAGCCAATGAAAAATAGAGGATGTGTGCAGACTTCACGGACTTGAACAAGCTGTGCCCTAAAGATAGCTACCCCCTCCTGCGGGTTGACGTCCTGGTAGATTTGACAGCAAGACACCAGTTATTAAGCTTCATGGATGCGTTTTCAAGTTACAAATAGATCAAATTGGACAAAGCTCATTAGGAGAAAACTTCATTCGTCACCAACCAAGGCCTCTTCTACTACAAAGTGATACCATTCAGTCTCAAGAACGCGGACGCAACGTATCAGAGGCTCATGAACAAAATGTTTGCACATCAGATCGGGAGAAATGTCCAAGTTTACGTAGATGACACGCTAGTGAAAAGCCGAAGGGAGGACGACCATTTGGACGACCTCAAAGAAACTTTTGATACCTTCCACTCTTACAACATGAAGCTCAATCCGAGCAAATGTGCATTTAGGGTGATGACTGAAAAGTTCCTAGGGTTCATGGTGTCTCAGAGAGGTATTGAAGTCAACCCAGAAAAAATCTATGCCATAATGGAGATGGCACCACCAAGGAACAAAAAATAAGTACAAAGCCTCAACAGCAAGGTAGCTGCGCTAAACAGGTTTGTGTCGAGGGTAACGAACAAGTGCCTGCCTTTCTTTCGCACTCTGAAGAAGTCTTTCGAGTGGACAGCTGAATGTCAATAAGCATTTGAGGATTTAAAGGCATGCCTCTCTTTCCCACCGTTGCTAAGCCCCTCCAAGCCAAGGGAAGAGTTATTTCTCTATCTGGCTATCTCCCCAGCTACCGCCAGTGTGGTCTTAGTCAAGGAAGAAGATAAAGTGCAGAAGCCCTTATACTACGCCAGCCGAGCACTCCGAGGCGCAAAAGAAAGGTACCCACCGATGGAGAAGCTCGCCTTCACTTTGGTAACAACAACTCGTAAGCTCAAACCGTACTTCCAGGCCCACACTGTGATCATTCTAACAGACAAGCCTCTACAGCAAGCAATGTGTAATCCTGAAGCCACTGGATGGATGGTGCTATGGGTGATACAATTGAGCGAGTTCGACATGCAATACCACCCATGTATTTCCATAAAAGGCAAGTGGTCGCTAACTTCATTGTGGAATTCACCAATATAGAAGGCCAGGGGGCAGAAGAGCATCCTCAATAGAGTATCCTAACAAGCAGGCCGGCGAAGCAGGTATAATGCTTCATTCTCCAGAAGGGGACGAGATCAAGTGCATGGTTCGTCTCAATTTTCCTATGACCAACAATGAAGCGGAGTATGAGACTTTAGTAGCAGGATTGGATCTCGCCAAAGTCATAGGGGCCACAAGTGTGGTTGTGTATTACGACTCTCAAGTGGTCACGAGGCAAGTGAACGATGACTATGAATGCAAAGGGAAAAGGATGAAGAAATACCTAAAGCAAGTAAGGCAATGGGTAGGCGAGTTTCAAGCCAAGTTTGTTCAAATCCCTAGGGAAGAGAATAAGCAAGCCGACCATCTTGCCAAAGCCGCATCAACAGAACACATGCTTATCCCTAGTGAGGTACTTTCTTTTTTTCAGCTTTCACCTTTGATAGATGGCGTCGATGTATAGGAAATAGACTTGGGAAGCAACTGGACCACACCGATAGTTTCTTATTTGAAAGACGGCACACTACTTAACTGTAAGGAGACCGCAAGAAAGCTAAAGGTTCAGGTAGCATAATTCGTCCTGATAAAGGATGTCTTGTACAAAAGAGGTTTCTCCCGCCCATACCTAAGATACTTAAGCCTCGAGGAAGTAGATTATTTCATGAGAGAAGTCCATGAAGGGATCTGCGAGAACCATTCAGGGTCACAGTCGCTGGTGCACAAACTGATTCGGGCTAGATACTATAGGCTTACGATGCAAAAGGATGCCCAAGCCTATGTCAAAGCCTGCGACAAATGTCTAAAGTTCAGCAACGTCATTAGACAGCCAACAGAAGAGCTCACTCTAATGACGACTCTATGGCCTTTTGCTCAATGGGGGTTGGACATCATAGGCCTATTCCCTAAAACGATAAGACAACTGAAGTTCCTAGCGGTCGGCATAGATTACTTTACCAAATAGGTGGAAGCAGAAGCCCTGGTCACCATCACAAAGAAAAATATATGAAGTTTCGTTTTGAGGAACATCATCTGCAGGCACGGGATCCCTAGAGTCTTAGTCTCAAATAACGAAAAGCAGTTAGATAATGACTCGTTCAGAGATTTTTGCTCACAACTAGGAATCAAGAATCATTACTTCTCACCCGCCCACCCTCAGGCCAATAGACAAGTTGAGGTCACGAATCGATCCTTGCTCAAAACCATCAAAACTCGGCTGGAGAGGGTAAAGGGTATATGGCCAGAAAAGTTTCCAAGCATACTATGGGCGTACAAGACGACGGCCAAGATGCCTACAAGAGAGACGCTGTTTCAACTAGCCTACAGAAGTGAGGCCGTCATCCCAGCTGAGGTTGGACTCATAAGCTACAGAGTGGAGAACCATGATGAAAGTAGGAATGATGAAGTCATGCGCCTACAACTTGACCTAGTAGACAAAGTCAGAGCAACAACTGAACAAAGGTTAGCACGATACCAGAATCTCATGGCCAAGCACTACAACTCCAGAGTCAGGTGCAGAGATTTCCAAGTCGAGGACCTCGTCCTAAGGAAGGTCACGAGCGCCACGAAAGATCCCTCCTAGGAAAAGCTAGGACCTAATTGGGAAGGGCCCTACAGAGTCACTTCATGGCAAAGGAAAGGCACTTATCACCTGGAGACGCTAGACGGATAAAAGTTACCCCATCCATGGAACATCGAGCACCTGAAGAGATACTACCAATAGACGATGGCATGAACAACACCACTCCTCATTTCCAATTTACTTCTTTTTAGCTAATTTTTATTATCTACAGTACCTTTTAAGCCCAAAAGGCAGCTTTTCATTTTCATTTTTCAAGAACAATTTTTTATGCACGTATTTATCGCAATAAGAGGAGTTATTCAGATATGTCATGTGTATGTCTACATCTCTACAAAACTTCTTTTATTATTAATTCCACAAGTGAAAGAGTTCATCCCAAGGGATGCTTTGAAAATATCAAGTCCTTAAGTGGACGAGTTCATTATCAAGTCCACAAGTGGACGAGTTCATCCCAATGGATGCTTTGAAAATATCAAGTCGAGTTCATCCCAATGGATGCTTTGAAAATATCAAGTCCTTAAGTGGACGGGTTTATTACTGAGTCCACAAGTGGACGAGTTCATCCCAAGGGATGCTTTGAAAATATCAAGCCCTTAAGTGGACAGGTTTATTTCTGAGTCCTTAAGTGGACAGGTTCATCCCAAGGGATGCTTTAAAATTGTTAAGTAGTGGACAGGTTCATTACTAAATCCCTAAGTGGAAGAATTTGTCCCAAGGATACCTTAGAAATACTAAGTTCAAGGCAGACGAGCACACCCAAGTGGATAGGTCCATCCCGAAAATCCACTAGGTCCTCAAGGGGACAGGCACACCTAAGTGGACAGGTTCATCCCTAAAATTCATTAAGTCCTCAAAAGGACGGGCACACTCAAATGGACGGGTGCATCCTAACATGTATACTAGTCCCAAGGTGGACGGACAAACACATATCTCAAAATAAGGAATCAACACATAACAAAAGCATAATCATCGCAACTAAAAACGACTGATGTAATAATAAAATACCAAACAAAGGCCCATAAAAAAGGGGAAGTGTTTACAACAAAGCCCAAAAGCAAGAGGGCACTTACTATTGTTTGAAAATAAGACAGAGTACAAAAAAAGTTGAAAAAATTAAGACTAAGCTGAAGGGGCATCCAAGGCAGACGAGTTCTGGGTGTCCTGAGCAGGAAGGTCTTCAGTAAACGAGACCAAGGTAGCAACATGGCCTTCAGGAACAGGTTGGGTAGTAACCACCCCGTCATCCTTAGGAATCTACTCCTCTGTATGAGTAGAGTCATCAGACTCTTCATCAATGGTATCACCACTCACAAGAGTTGTCGATAATGGGTCATCAAGAGAGACCTTAGACAAGTCAAGATCTGGGTAGACAGATCCAACTTGCTATAGGCAATCCTCAAATCTGTCACCATAGTAGACGGCGCATGCGCCAATGAAGGGCTAGGAAGCCCTAAACTCCGCTACGGCCTTAGCCTTGGCCTTTTCCATCTGCTCATGAAGGGTCATCAGTTCCGTCACCAAACCTGCCTTAGCTTTCTACGCTTCCTCTCAGAGATGAAATTCCTCCTTTAACTTCTAAGTGACAGTCGTCAGCTCCTCATTAAGACTACAAAGGGCCTCCTTGTATGAATCTCATTCCTTGTTCTCGATCTCTGAACGCTTCTGATACCGACGGATCACCCCCTCTTGGGTAACACACCTATCTTGAAATGCCTTCATGCACACCAACACTTGAAATCAAAATGACCATCAGCAAAATAATAAACACAAGAATGGAACAAAGTTTAAGAAAGGAAGCATACCCTAGAAAATTTGAAGAGACCCGATGCCCCTAAGTCCTCAGTTGTCTGCTCAGCACAAGGATCCAGATCTGTCTCCTTGATGATCAATTCAACCATCTTGACGACATGTTCCTTATGCATAAGCAGACGACAAACGGCTCCCTGAGCGACAGGACCCTTCACTGTCATCAACCCTTTACCAGCTCCATGGTTGGGTTTAGGACGCGATGACTGCTTTGGCCGCTTATCACCTATAGGAGTGCCTGGTCCCTTCATATAAGGATGGTCATCCTTCCCTTCATTCTTTTGCTTGGACGTCCCCTTGGCGACGACCTTGGAACCCAAAGTCGAAGCCCCCTTCTTCTACTGCTACTTGCGTGCTGCAGTTGACGCCCTTACCAAAGCCCTTTGCCTCCCTGCCTCCATTTTTGCAAAGGATAAAAGACGAACGTAAGAAGAGTAGATGTTAGTATAAAATGGACGAAAGAAAAGTAGGCCAAAAAAGTAAAAACTTACGCTAACGGGAGTAAGCGTTCAGTCTACAGGCTGTAGGCATCAGTACAAGGCCACCATAGTAGGTGTGCAGCGTGTCAAGGGTGACGAGGACCTTCCACTTCCTTTCACCAAAAGGGATGTTAAGCCAATGATGAATGAAGGCCTCTTGCTCATCAGTTATTTGCGGACAAACACTAGCTAAAAAAAGAAAGAAACAAACGACGTCAAATACATAGCAAATAAATGAAGAAAAGGTGAGAATGCAGATGATACTAAACCTAAATCCTTTACAATACTTCAAGTATTGTCGAAGCCATGGGGCATAGTAACCCACTCCTCCTGTCAGCATACCCAGTCCATCCCTTGGACAAAAAAAGTACCTATTCTTCTAATTCCTATTTGAGTCAGGCATGTCCAACACTAGCCTGAGCAACATCTTCCTTGATTCAAAGTGGTAGATCCCTTTAGACGAGGAGATGTATTGAGGTCTATGGCAATAAAAGAACTCGTCGAGAGTAAGCCAATTGTTCCCACCACTAAAACAACCCCAAAGTACTTCAGCTTCTATGAATATCCACCAAGCATTAAGAGCTATTTGGCTGACAAAAAAACGTAGAAAATTGGCCAACTGACGGTGTAGTTTCGTCAATGGAAATCTCAATCCCTCCGCAAACATGGCATCATACATACCAATGTTTGTGGTCTTCCCGGAATAGGATCTTTTGAACTTCTTGGGCAGACGGATGGGGACGTTCTCAGGGATTTGGTAACGATCCCGAAGGTTCTTGAATATGTTATGTGTCATCATCGGATAAAAATCGTTGACAGTCCAAATTGTAGGAAGGATGAAGGGACGGGTTCCACTATCCTCTTGACTTCCTGAACCTCCTCCCCTAGAGGGTGTTCCCTCATCATCTTCACCCTCGTCCTCGTCATCTTCCTCTTCGTCCTCCCCTTCCACTCCGTCACCTTCACCCTCATCATATTCATTTTCCACATCACCCTTATCCTCTTCCTCATTCTCATCACTCAAGGACTGGGTAGACAGCTCCCTTTCTAGGGACCTAGGGGAATCTTCCTCAAGAAGACGCCCTAACAGAAAGACCTCATCGTAGCCCTCATCCTCACAGACTAACGATGACAGTTCACTCATTGCTTCCCTATCTGACATCTATCCACCTACAAGCAACGAAGGTATTGTCTAAGAACCTATCTTAACAAGGTCTCAAAACATAAAAGAGAAGGGGGGGGGAGGGGGGGGGAACAGGATGCAAAAGTATAAATCAAAACAAGGAAAAGAAGACTTACAATAAAAAAAGCGGATGGATTGAAAGCGACGATCCCTTCGAAGATTGACAACAGTAAGGTGACGATGACATAGGTGACAGGACGACATCTCTCTCCCTCTCTTATGGTTTACAAAGGTGAAATAAGGGAAAATGGGAGGATGCGATGAACTATTTATAGGATGAAGGAGTGCGAGAAACGAAGCAATGCTTTTATTCAAAAATGAGGCCTACCAGCCTGTGCCATGTGTCCTAGCATTTAATGAAAGCTGCTCCAAAGCCATTAATGACACCCCCTCTTTCAAAAAATGAAATAAATAATAAATAAATAAAAGTTACAGATTGCACTCCATGACCCATCAACTAAAGCCGACGGAACCATGGAGTAGGGGGCAGCTGATAAGGGTATTTTTGACATAACATATAAAGAAGTCAACGGCCTCTCAGGTCCCATCGATCTCATATTAGTAGACGAGGCCAACGCAATGGTTCCACATTGTAGACGAACCCATGACGTCTGACGAACATCTCCATAAAAGCTGACGGGAAATCTTCAGACAAGACAAGTGACCAATGGGTTGAAAAGGCCGATAGGTCTAGCGTGGCTTAACGTGATCCCCATGAATGTTTATACATGGAAATGACTTGTGTCCCAAGATCAACCCCAATCAAAGGAATCCCTACAAGGAAAGAATCCCACAAAATACGTGTATTAATGAGGATCTTCCCTACAAGGAAAGACTCTATCTGCCAAGAAACAAATGTCAACTCTACTCCACTATAAAAACCCCAAAGCTCTCACAAACCAAGGTACGCATAATTTACCCTAGCTCTAGCACTCTAGAGTTGTAAGAGTTTTCTAAGTTGACCTTCGGAGGATATTTGGCCGGTACCACACCGGTACTCTTTGTGAGGTCTTTTTCTTCTTTGCTGCGTAGGTTTTGTCTAGAGCACGTGAGGACTGAGCGACTTACTAACGATTTTTGGCATCATCACTTATTGTCTCATTTCAAAAAAAAATATTGTTGCCTTACAGGTTTAGAATAGTTTATCATGTGAGACAACTACAACTTAAGCTCTCAAAAACATATCAAGCGGCAATATTCAACAAATCAAATTTTGGAGTTCATTTCCTACTCTCAATTAAATGGCATAAATAATTATATAGTAAGTCTATAAATTCAAGTTATAAATATAAAGTGTACATCTCCAAATCCAAACCATAAATTAGAATTTGATAGGATAATTATAAGCCAAAAAATTCCAACAATAGGTAATCGGAAGTTAAAGAGCTATCTCATTATAAATGGTCTCATAGAACTTTAGATGAAAGCAGTCTAGTTTTGGAGACATTAAATTAATAAATAATTAGCTAAAAATCGAATAAGTAGAAAGTTAAAAATGTAATAATAAAATTAACCAAAAAAAATCAACTTAAAAATATTAAAACCTTGTATAATAAAAAATTTATATATAGCTACAAGGCTCTAGTTATGCAAATATTATGCTCACAATATAACACAAATATACAATGACTCTGATCAAAATGAAAAGATCTACATCGCGATTGAATGAGTTGTATGCAAGGTGTGATCCTTTTTGAAATAAAAGTGGTGCAAATTTACAAAGCACAAATTGTGCTCATGTTTTCCATTAAAAAAACACTTAAAAGGGAGTTTTATAATAAAAAATACTTAATCATGCTTAGGTCAATATTGATATAGTACAAAAGCTACAATTCTAGAACACATCTACTTCAAGAAAATAACCTCAAATCCACAAGAGTTTTTCGAATCTACAAAGAGAGATAATCTAGAATCTACCAGAAAATATAGAGACAAAAGTTTGAATTTTTATTAAACTGAGTTCTAAATTTGAATAAACTTTTACAAACTTGGAGGCCAATTTAAAGGCTTTGGAAAACTTGTTTCACAAGAAAATATAATCTAAAAAAAAAAATCATAATTGCTACCTAGCCATAATAGGACTCTAATTTGACTTAAAACGCATTAAATGCACATAAAATCAAGGACACACCTTTTGGCAAAAATTATTTTTTCCAACTTATTTTACTATTCAGTTTATTTTGCTACTATTTAATGGTCCCACTACACTTTTTGATACAAGTTCCATAGTACTATTTCAGCTAACTTTTACCTTTATCTACAGTACTTTCAGCAAAAAAAAAATTTAATTTTAGCAAAATAAGCGAATTCCAAACAGACCCTTAAGCCTAAGACTAAATTTCTAAAAATTACATAAAAATTAAATAAATAATAAATAATAGAAGTATAATTGTAGATATTGTCCAACATTAGATCCCATCACTTGGAAAAAACTTGCCTTGAGTTGATATTTGAGATCTAAAATCTTCCATGCCAATCAAACAAATAATTTGAATACTTCATCTTCTATCTTCTTGCCAAACTTGAAAGCCATCAACCGAGCAACTTAAGATTCTTTTTTCTTGGTTTTCAAATAAGCTACCTATTTTGTGGAGAAAAGTAGCAAATCCTTTCCCATGACAATGCTGTGCAATATGAAGAATGTTGTACATCATATTTCAATTTGATCTCTAACCTTTCAATTGTGTTAATTTGGTTCCTAACTTTTTAGTGCAATCTCAATTTAGTCATTGTCATTATCCCTTGGATGAAAAAATTTAAGGTGTCAAATAAAATAATATAAAATTGATTTACCTATCACATCAACTGCCAACCATACATCCACGTCATATAAAAAGAAAAAACCAAATTTCAATTCTGTCTCATCAGTTCTCACCATCCTCACCGCTTCATGATCCTTGCTCTGTGAAATTAAAGCCATATCTTTCACTTCGATTTCACGGACTAATAAATTTTAATATCTTGAATCTTGGTGGCTATTTCATGATGTGGTTTTACCTTTTTTCAATAAGCTACCAATTTTGTGGAGAAAAGTAGCAAATCCTTTTTCGTGACAATGCTGTGCAACATGAAGAATGTATTCGCCTATAACATCTTCAATATGATAGTTTACTAGAAAATAGACAAGCAATATCAGACTACTTATTTAAGGTTATGGGGTTTTAGCGGTTGAGAGGTACTGTAGATATGATGACAGTCTTGATGCTCTCCAATTCATCTCTAATACCCACAATTTCACTGGGGACACCTTCTGCCATTGGAAGAGAGACTTAGGGATTAGAGGTTAATGCCATGAGAATGAGAGTGAGAGGGAGGTAAGGGTGACTAAGGTACTGAAGAAAGAGAGTTAGGATTTTATCTTTTTTAACAACTTAATGTGAATTGAATTGAATTTTTTTTTTTTTAATATGACTGGCTATACTGGTGTTAGTTGACATGTTAAAAAAACAATTAATTATTTGGAGCTTTTGTCATGTTAGACTTTTCCATCTAAGGATAACGGTAGAGACCAAATTGAGACGACACTAAAATATTAGGGACCAAATTGATACAATTAAAAGGTTAGAGATTAAATTGAAATATGATGTAAAGGAAAGATACCAACTTTGTAATTTACTCTAAAATAAAAAGTGTTTGAATCCTATTGGGAATTCAAATCCACTGCATACCTAAATTTTACTCAACTAATAACATTTTTTTTATATTAGATTAGTAGAACTTATTGTTAGTATGGCATTGTGAGTCTCCCTAATGGTAAATTAGCTTAAACCAGTTAAAACTATCTTCCTCTAGCCTACTATGTGCAATTGTAAAGATCATTTAGGTGAAGTCTTAGACTCTTAGTCACATGATTTTTTTAGGGGTAAAATACTTTTTTGGTTTTTAAATTTTATCAAAAATTTGTTTTGTTGTCCCTAAACTCTAAAGAGTTTTTCTTTTCTTTTCTAAACTATTAAAAAGTTCATCTTTCATCCTTAAAATATTGAAAATATTTAACTTTTTGTTCTTAAACTTAAAAAGAAAAAAAAAAAATCATCCATATTTTTGTTTCTAAATTATTGAAAACAAAACTCTTTACAAAGTTTGAAGTTGAAAAAATAACTTTTTAAAGTTTAGAGATGAAAAACATACTTTTGGTAAAATTTAGAGGCCAAAATAATATTTCACCAATGTTTTTATGAATCATGTGACTTGTTTTTTGTTTTTTGTGTGAAAATCATGTAACTTGTTTAAAATACACATGATTAGTCTTAAAGAGATTCAAAGAGATTCCTCCAAATTAGTTTGAAAGAAAACTTTGTCATTGTAATTATGTTTTTCATGGGAGATCTTGGTCCTTTGTTAATAGTTCTTGCATTAACCGTTCTGAAATTAGGTATAGCTAAAGTCATCGACAGACTCGTGTTGACATTGCTTGGCTTTTGTCAATTTTGTCGCGCCTACACTCCTCGGCTACTGTAGAAGTGGTTGTGAAACCAAGCCACAAGAATCAGGGATAACATGCTTGCTAAATCATACAAAGGCAACTCCTTCAAGTGATTGCACAAATTGTCAAAGGCATAATGCTCCATTCTTAAAGGTCTTCCCGCAATGGGTAAGAAGATAGTGTGCCAAGTCTTGCTCTGGGTTGCGTGAAATCCTGACATGAATACAAATAATTTTGGGTATTTCAAAAGAGCCCAAAGGTGCCCTCTATGAAATGCTCATGTCTTTGTCCTAAGGGCTATAGAACTCTCTTAGAAAGCATTAAGTTGTCAAAATTACGACTCTATAAGCTAGTATTTAGATTAGACATACCATTGTGGTATCATAGAAGAGTAATGATACAGGTAAACCATATTTCACGATAAGTTTCACAATTGTTCAATTAACTTGTTATTATTGATTTTCATATAGATCCACTGCTGATATTACTTTGTTATCCACTATTAACAACTGCCCACTTTATACCGTTGTAAATTTTGTTATACAATTTCTCAAAACTTAGTGTTGGAAATGAGTCACACATAATTAAATATCACAATAATAAATTTCATAAAATTTGTTTGAATCCCCCTCTTCAGAGTAAGGTTGTGAAATCAAGAGCTCTTCACAACAATGTTAATGGTTAGATGATAAAAGAAACCGTACTTGGGAGTTACTGAATGGAGAAGAAAGAGAGTGATGTTAAGAAAATCCTACTTTTAAACGGAATTCAATATTAAAGAAATAGTAAAACTACAAAAATAAATAAAAATTCTGTGAACTTATATAAGACAAATATGATTGATGGGACATGAATAACCTAATAAATGTTTTTTTTTTTTTTGTGTGATTAGTATCAGTTTGTAATCTTTACAAAGTAAAATTTGCATCATCTTTCACTCATCATAAATAGGAGGATAATACTCGTGTCTATTGTGCTTTAATGCACAAGAGATGACATGTATGCAATACACATCACACATTCACATGCAGGACAATTAAAAGAAAATTAAAAAACAAGACAAATTAAAAGATAAACCATATGTATCATACTGGACAATTAAAAGAAAATTAAAGAACAAGACAAACTAAAAGATAAATCCTAAGAATCAACATTTAAGGGTCACTTTAAATAAGCACAAGCAAAACTTAGGCATCAACACCTAAGTTTTTAGGAATCAGCGCCCAACTATTGGAAATCTCCAATATGAATTTCATTAATCAATCAATTTCTCCTCTAAAATACAAATAAACTGGGGGCCCATATAGAGTTAGAGCTTTGGGAAATAAATAGATAAATAAAAGATAACAACAGATGAAAATTAATCATAATTGAACTCAATACCAATTCCTATTTGAATAAAAGTCTACAATTATCCAACTTCTTATAAGACAAATACAAATCTGAAAATCTAAAAATAATTTTGGTTTTGCTCCCGCATGATCTTACTTATAAAATGATCATATCATCCCTATAGCCCCCTTTTTTATATACCACACATTTCTAAATTTTAAAGTGTTTATCAATTATTATAAAATATAAATTGAAGTATCAAATGAGACAATTTTTAATGTTAAACGTCAAGATTGCACATAACAATTGTGGTTGGGGGAACATGTTTCAATTTCTATCTTTGGAACACTGGTACAAGGTGATTGCCCAAACATTATCGGTCATTTTTAATTAGGAAGTTAAGGCTACCGAAGAATTTGAAAAATCGTCACCACATAGTAACATGGATCCAACCAGGATTCTTTCACATCTCTCCAAATCAGAGCTGGTCACTTTTAGGGCTCAATTTCTTCTTTTTCTCTTGGAGAACTTTTACTCCTTATATTTGATATTGTATTATTTCGAACACCGACTAAATTAAAACATTGACGATTTAGCGATACTGATACCAACATATAGCCTCAGGTATCACATTAGCATTACAAGAACATGTTTAAAAAAGCCTGTCCCGTCAATAATTACTGTTTGCAAAGAATTTATTTAGACATTAAAACTTAAGAACTAAATTAAAACAATTGATAGCACAAGCACAAGCACAAACTTGAAATCTAACACAAAATTCTGAAAATAAAATCATATTTCACCAAAATTTTACTACTTGTATTACTTCTATAAGAGTACTTGCAATGAAGAAATCTCGAAGGCTTGACAAAATTCACACGGATACAACTGACGTTGCAAATCATGCGGACCTATGGATAAATTAGGATATCTAGCTAAAAGCTTTACTAACTAAATTTACACCTGACACAATTGATGCTGCACATTGTTGTAGCGTACTTTAAATTCCAAAATTTGTGATACAAACTACAAAGTTGAAGCTCATCTATTCCAGATCCATAAAAGCTACAATCTCTCTACACATCAGATTTCCAACTTCTGCATAACATCAAAACTTCCAGTACCTACCTTTACCGGCAACCCAAGAATAACCCTAGCAGATGGAGACTCCAACTCATCTGTCTCCCCATGACTTGCAGCTTCAACAATAAATTTAGAAGCTGTCTCAAAAGACATTTTACAAAAAGGAGATATCGAGTTAGCTATTCCCCCAAGTCTGTTCATTGGACGATACCCTCCCGAATGAGTCATATAGTCAGCAATAAGTGTTAGGTGCCGCATATTGACAGATATCCCATAAGAACCGAAAACATGTTGTATTTCCCTGATGATAGTTGCTCTGGCGGCTTCCACACCATATGTGTTTAGCATAGCATCAATGCTGTTGGAATATACACACCTGACATCAAGAACATCCTGAAACTGCCAAAATGTACCGAAATCCACTCCAGTGGCTTGCAGTGCTGGAACTTTTTCCTTTTCTGCAAGCAAAATATCCTTTCTGGCTTTGGGATTTTTACCATAGAATATCACTTGCTTTTCTTGGCATGTAACAACTTTACACCCGTCAATTTTGCCAAAGCTCTGGATGTAAACCTTCTTGGCTGTTTTTTGAGCAATCTAGAATAACATTTTTTTTTTTAAATTAAAAATTAAATTTCATATTGAGAAATAATTATAAGAATGTCTATACTAATGAAACACCAAAAACTCCAAATCACAAAATCTCACATGAACAAGAACAATTAAATTGACCTTTCAACAAAAAATCAAATAACAATGGTTTGTTATTAAGGAGCAAATGGTAACCCTCTATTGAGTGATTATTTCTAGGCCAACAAATATTTGACACTTATCAGAGAGAAGACAGCATTCAAGCTCTTAGAAGACTGAAATCCATTTCTTAACAATACATCCAATAGAGTGAATAGACTCATATTAAACACAAGCTGGCATGTTCCGACTTCTGATTATGTTCATCAGCACAAGTGAACAAATTCAAGAAAAAATAATTAACATATATTTTAGGGTAAATTATCCTTTATATTTCATGAATGCTACTCAAACATTTTACGAAATGACACTCCTCTCACACACTGACTTCCCTAATGAAATATTTCATTTTAAAAAAAGATATTCATTTATATGAACCTTTTGTGTGTGTGTGGGGGGGGGGGTGGGGTGGGGTGTGGGGGTCGGGGAGTGTCATTTCATCCAAGGTTTGGGTAGATATATTTTTCGAAAATAAAATATTCTGTTAGAAAAGTCATAGTTTTAGGAGGAATTGACTTATCTATTGCTTTTATACAAACCATACAAGAGGAGTGCAAATATAGATATTCAAGTGCCCTATCAACATAAGAAATCATTGAACAATATGATGTCTTTCCTCATTGTTTCCAGCTAGACTCTGGAATATAAGAAATCATGACTCAGAAATGGAAAATGCAACAAATGTACAAAAAAATATATATATTCTCAATAGAGGTGATCTAGGAAAGTAATAAGATTATTGTCATTCTTATTCAAAAAGGGGCAATAAACTCAGGACAGACTAAATGGAAAACGAGGTTAAGGGAGTAATCAAAGAGGGTGATGTGAACTGAAAAAACAAAAAAAAATTCCCCCCTCACCAACCCCCCCCCCCCGGCAAAAAAAAAAAAAAAAAAGAGGACAAAACATAGAATATATTTGCGAAAGAATTTAATAAGGTTGATACTATTATAAAATGGAAAAGAAAGAGAAGGTGAAAAAACCTGAGCCAGTAAAATATGAGGTTCATTAGTAAATCGAAAATGGATCTCAAAGTGCATTCCCTTAGCTTTCACAAAATATGCTCTATCATACTCCTTTTTCACTAGTTTTCCCCTGGATCTCTTCTTTCTTTTGGCTTTTGATTCATTCTTTTTGTCCTTTGATTTATGCTTAGAGGATTTCCCTGATTGTTCATATGATATATCTTTGGCATCAAGTGGCTCAATCGCATCATCCTTAGTAACTTCAATTTCATTCTCAGCCTGATCAATTTCACTTTCAGAGCCAGCTGATGGCTCCCCTTCATTTGGTTCCTCTTCAGAAGCATCATCATAATCCATCTCATCTATTAATTGCTGTTTTCTCTTTTGTACATCCAAACCCAGATCATCAGACACTGCACCATCATCAGCATCTTCATCAGCATCAGCAACTTCCTCATGCTGTGATCTGTTGCCGGATACATCATCGTCATCTGTCCCATTTGATGCATTTGATTTTGAATCTGGCACGAAATTTTTGATGCCGCTAATTTTAGAAAGCAAGAGCAGATGATTTTGTATGGCATCCTCCAATTCCCTCACAAAAACAACCTCTAGAGTTTCCTCCCAGTCTTCTAATGAAATATCAGTGTTTTTTGGATAGTTTTCAGGTATGTAAAGCATCATCTCAAGCTTGTAAATACTGCAAATCTGGTGATCATGAACAGAAAATGGCACAACTGATACTTTCATACTCTTTATTATATCTGCTACAGTTATCTTCTTCAATTTATCAGCAAGACAAGAGGCATCTTCCCTGTAGATAATAAGTTAAATATCAACTTCTTTTCTGCATAGCTAATAGCTATGTACATGTGTGTTCATTACTATAATGCCTGACTATCAAACAAACACAGGCAATGGTAACTAGCCAGTGAAAAATAGAAAAGGAGAAAGGAAGGAAAGGATAATGTGGAACTGGGAAAGAAAATATCAACAGAAATGTTAACCAGTTCAAAACCATTGATTGTGTTTGTCACTTGCCAATCTAAAAATAAATAGAGAAATCTACATTATAGTATTTGACTATCAAACTCTAAACCTAGGATGCACGGACATGGACACAAGTACAGGTACGGGTACAATATGGCGACACGAGCAATTTTTGAAAATTATAACATGATACGGCAAATTGAACACCATTACGATACGAGTACAGTCAAATGAAGTGTCTATGCATCCTAGCTCTAAACAAAAGGATTTTTAGCAACCCTAAGACACAATACTATTCTCCAATAATCAAGCATTGTACCGTAAAACAGAGAGTTTTCCTTTTTCATTTATTTGGCAAAAATGAGGGGATAGGGCAGAAGCAACTTTCAAAATAACTGATTCCCGTGTTACAAGAATACACATGAGCCCTAACCTTCTACCAAGTTTTAACCATTAGTCCAATCCTATAACCACTACAATCTCTGTGTAGGTTCCTATATTGGAGAAACATTGTGTAAAACAAAAAAAGAAGTATTATTCTGCAGAACATTTGGTCACCATTCATCAGAACCAATGCAGAAGTAACTTGAAACTTCCAAGAAAGTAGAAAAGAATGTAACCAACAAAATGGATTTATATGCAACTTACTTTGACCTCCCAACTTGGAAAGGGCATGTCATCACAGGTGTCTTAATATCTCTTGCAGCAGTCATCAAAATTTCCTGCAAACGTGGAATTCCAAGTGTCACATTCATTTCACCTCTCCCAGCAAGATGGAACGTATTCAGCCTGATAAATGAAAAACATTAGACAACCTTGGACAAACTAAAAGCTCATCTGAAAAATGTAATGCATGCTCTAATAAAATATAATAAGAGGAAAAACTAAGCACTCCTTTTATTTACGACAAAGGTCAAAAGAACTACAAAAGATGCTTCATGCCTCCAATAAAAAAGTTTTAAAATCAGAGGGCTCATATGACCTCCTAAATGTTAATACACAAGCAACCATGCCTCAACTCTATCTTAACCTTCATCAGCTAAAATCAATCCTTTACAAATTCAGCATGATCGTTATGATTATTTGATTGCACCCAGAAAAAATGACTTTCATTCCCCCAATAAAGGTGATGAGAAAAGAGGTTATGGTTCTGGGGGAGCTAGACTACTTGGTCAACCCCACTAAAGTGGAGAATGAAAGATGTCATCTGCTCATAATGACAATGTAAGGAAAGTCACTGCAGCTTATCTCGCAAAACAATCAAAGAATGCATGTTCAGGCACTTCTTTTTTAGTTTCAGAAATACAGGAAGCAAAATGAGGACAGTGACTGTATGCAGGATAAAGGTCAAGTGCCCTATCAACATTTTACATTTCTAATACATGAAAGCATAAACTTCTATTGCCAAGTTAATTTTTCATTTTCTTTTTGATCTCCTTTTTGTCCTAAAGAAATAAATAAAAAAACAAATAGTCAGACAAAATAGATTATTTTACAGCTTAAAAAAAAATCACTTAAAATCATTAGAATCATTAATATGTGGAACTAAATGGTATAACGTCTTTATCCACCAATTTCAAGAAGTTATTGAAGTGTAAAGTCATGAATACAGAAACTGCAACACTATACATAAAACCCAATCCTCACACTACCATAATTTGGAACCACCGGTTAATACCAATTTACCCATTCTCTAGTCTCCTTGACTAAAACTATATTGTGACACCAACAAATTCCAGACATGAATGGGGTTGGGGAAATAATAATGACACTAACGGTCAATCCCATTATAATAACAAAATAACTCTTTCACATTGATTATAACGTTACTGCTCCTGTTAATCACATCAACATATCTACCTTCTCTAGATCTACCTCAGTTTATTTGCTACAATATGTAATGGAAAGGGAAACAAAACAAAAACAAAAACAAAAACAAAAAAAACAAAAACTGCTTGTATAGGACACCCCTTTAACAATTACACTTCCTTTTCCTAATGTTTTCTAAGAACCAAAACAAGGTAATGTCTAGGTAAGGATCAATATTTTCTGTAAACCATTTCATGATTTGAAACTAACATTCTTCATAGACAATTCTTGCTTAAGATAGTTGTGTATCTATTACCTTTCCCTATCCCATTGATGTCCATGACTAGTTATAGGACTTATAGCAGCTTATTAAGAGAGAATTCTTTAATAAAACACTTTATTTATCGCCTATAATTCAGTCAATTTTATACTGGGAGAAAATTATAGTCAGCTGATAACTGACACAATCTAAATGATATTGCATAATAATTCTCTATTTAAAGAATCTCTTCTGTGTTTAAAAAAATTCTTAAATATGGGATCATAATTTCTAAAATGCCATCTCCTTTCTCTCTCTATCCTCCCCTTCCACAGTTTGGTTAAAATTTACCTATTCTCTATTTTTCTCAGTCAAATTTGAGTTAAAGAAACGATAAATAACTATATGAAAAGGAAAATCTTCATCATCTTCTTCAAATACTCTATTACTTCAAAAGATGGTGCCAACTCAAATCTGAGGAAGGAGCAGAAAATAAAAACACCAAGGAGCAGGTTTATATATATATATATATATAACAAAAAACACCTTTAAGACTTTAAAAGGGAAACTACTAAATAAATACTAAACTAAAACCTGCCATCCTTACCAAATATTTATAGACAAACAAAAGATTGTTCTTTGGAAGGTAAAAACATGCATAGTGAAATGCAATTTAACAGTTCAACACAGGATTTCAAACAAGGGTTCTCAGAAACTATTGAACTATGAAAGAAAATACCAAAAAATAATTGAAGAAATGAATACATGACCCCATTGGATCACTCATGGACAAACGTTGACCATCTACCTGCACAGGCAGAGTCAGCTCCCTCAAAAATTTAAGTGCTTTAGTTTGATTAGGGTAAAATTACTTAACACTTCAAGTAGAAACTGTTACTAGGCATTGATATACCTTAAGTTTCTGCTGCTATAACTCCAGGATAAAAACACTTAAGTTAAAACAAAAGCAAAAGATTTATGGGCATCCACCAAATGTCACCAAGATCAAATTGCCAATAGTCTTAACGCAAGATGCACCACCAATCTAATATAAAATATATATATATATATGTGGGCAAATTACAATTTACCCACGTGTAGTTTAACCAAAATTTAAGTTGCCTACTAGTGATTTGAAATTTGACACTTTACCCCCCAAAAGTTTTACTGAAATTTAAGTTGCTTACATGTGGTTTAAAATCTCATGATGCAAGTGTTCTACTGGATTCTTTTTAATCTTATTTGATCTTGTATTTTTATGTTTTTTGTATTTTTGGAGGAGAGACATAAAAGTGGAGCAAAACACATATTTAGCCATGTAGCCATGTTTTTTAACAAAGGTGGGTTACGAAACTCTAAATGAGCTAACCCATATGGGTAAAGTGTCAAATTCTAACCACAGGTAAGCAACTTATATATATATATATATATATGCAAATGCACTAAAGCAACTATACAAGCGTAACACTTTATACACTATCATATAAAATTAAGCAGCACTTATGTAAACAAGTATGAATAATTAAATAAGAGATCATACGTCATCTGAGTTGATGGCTCTCCTACAGACTGAGCTGCAAGCACACCAACCGGTTCTCCAGGCTGTGCAAGACTTGAGATGTATTTGTGTTCCATTAACTTCAAAAAATCCTTTTCTTTTAAAATATCAGGATTTTTCTCCTTCAAGGTAAACTTATGCACAAAGTCCTTCGCTTTTTTTTCAAGAGAAGAAGGCAATCCCTTAATATAAACATTGGACTTGTGAAGCCCTTGACGAAATTTTTTGGAAAAAATTTCTTGATTCTGAAAATAAACAAAAAAGAGACGTTGGTTGTAAGAAACTATTTTTTTTTTTTCGGAATAACAATTCAGAAAATCAGGAACAATTACTCACAGCTGCTAGCGCTTCAAATTTAGCAATGAAACTTGTTTGATGGACATCTATACCATCTTCTCCATAGAAAAATTGAATAATGGAACCATCAGCATCACGGACAGTATGATCATAACATATTTTTAGGCACTCAAGATTTTTTATTAGGCATCTTTGGAGGTATCCACTACGAGATGTCTTCACTGCTGTATCAACTAACCTGTGCAACAGAGAGACCATAGTAGAAAAGTTAACTTTATGATGATTAAAAATAGTCTATGCCTTCCATATAGATAAGAATAAATACTGAATACTTTATATGTACGTTTAGATTAGCTTATTTTCACCACCGCACACCCTTGGTGCGATGATCACTCTACAAGTATAAGTGTTTATGAGGTGTGGGAGGGCAAAGGCCGGGGTTCAAGACTCCAAGAAAGAGCGTCACACACATATACACTTATATTAGACTAGAGTAGAATTTCTATCTTGTATCAAAAAAAGATTAGCTTATTTTCATCAGCTTCTGTTGTTTATATTGTCTATTGTGTAAAACCAAAGTTGTATTTTGAAAGTATGTTAAAAGGCCGTAAATTCCCTTTCAGGATGAAGGTAAGCTCAACCAAACAGGCCTTCTTAAAACTGGTCACAAGACTTCAATCCAAAAAGTATATGCGAGTGTGTGTGTGTGTGTTAAAGAAAGCAATGTCAATACATACAGACACTAGCACACCCACATGACACAGCATGCACGCATACACACATACACTAGCATTAGAACACTGCAATCCAAAACATTGATGTCTATCATTCCTGCATTATATGTTTCTTGCTTTTAAACTTACTTAACCTAAAGCCTCTAGATTGTAAAGCATCCCAGATTAGTGTCAATTTCATATCTAGGAAGCAGAGACACAGAAAAAAAGGCCACCTCGTCTGTGTCAAATATATTTCTTTATTAAAATTAATAAAAATAAAAAGAGGCATTTTTGACAACCTAGCACAATCTGAGACTCTGATAAGGCATTTAGGGTTCTCAATGATAAATATCACTCTCTCTCTCTCTCTCTCTCTCTCTCTCTCTCTCTCTCTCTATGTATATATATATAGTCACTCTCACACTTGGGCAACACTCATCAGCCAGGTACAATGATCATTTCTATCATCAACAGACATTTTGATCTCTGTCATTTTCACTCTATTTTATTTTCTTAAGAATGTAGAGAACTCTCTCAGTCTCAATTAAGAATATTTCATTCATTTAGCCTTTTTTCCTCTTTTTTTTCAATTGTAATTCAGTATGCTATACAGTCAATAGCGTAACACTATTTTTTGGGGTTGAATGTCTGTCAAACAACTAAAAGTTAAAAGTTTTTAATTTAATAATTTATTTCGTAGTTTATTGATATATATTTTTAAATTATTACACTAATCATTATCACTGAGTTATTATAATAGGAGAGCACATAGTTTAAACCTAGAATCAAAAGAAAAAAACGTCTAAAAAGCATATGAAATATACTTTAAAATATCAATTAGTCATGTCTCCACCATGTTGTGTCCTAATTTTGAAGTTAGCCACATCACTTGTCTCGTGTCATCTATACTTCTTCGCTCTACATTTTTTTTGTTCACTAGAACTATATCTTCTACAAAAAGCATACCTATAGAAAACTTACTTGTGGTATCTCTACTTTTTTCTTGCACTAGTTAAAGTTGATCCTTGATTCGAATAAGAATAATCTAAATAAACCATTTTGGTCATTCACTACTTGCCTTAAGGAATTTTGGCATTCCATAAAAAATAGTTATAGTGCTTCACATCAGCAGAATATATCAACATCCCTTTTTACAAGATCAGAATTGCCCCCCAAAGAGTCTTTTATTAATCACTCATTTAAAAAATCATATTGGCATCTCACCTGAACCTTCTTCCCAACCAAAGCCTGACTCAAAGACCATTGCACTTTATTTACTAGCAACCACCACCACCCTATAAATATTACTGCAAACATCCCATATATAGTGCTCCAATAGTAGCACAAACCATTGCCCCCAAGATTTTTGGCTACGATATCTGCTGTCACAATATTTCATCCACACCCCCCCCCCTTTCTCTCTCTCTCTCTCTCTCTCTCTCTCTCTCTCTCTCACAATCTAAATTTCAAGTTTCAACACAAGACATGGAAGAAACATGTCTTACAACAAGCTCACAAAATATCAAGCAAGTAGTCATCTCAATTTCTGGATACATGAATCAATCAGAAGTATAAATGTAATTAATTAAAATAACTACTGAATAAATCACTATTGATACAAAGAATTCCACCTAATGAAGAGCTCAAAGATACATAGTGCAATCCAAGTGCATGAAATCAGGTACAAGCAGCATGAAGCTTTTGACTAACAAAACTGAAATCACATTACTTCTTATGACAAGTTATTATATTACACATACATATAAGGTTAAAATTGGCAGATTGCACCATTTATCAATTCACCATTTAAAAAGAAAAAAGTTTAATAAAAAATTTATATTAAAAAAAAAAAAAAAAACCCACTTCCCACTAGAAAGAAAGATTCATGGATGAGGCAAAAATTTCACTTACCCTTCACGACCAGCCATGCAATGGAAATAATATTCTTGAGGATGCAATCCAGTAAGAAACCGATCAATAATAAAGCCTCCAGCTCGAGCTGCACAATCCCATGGAGGAAAGCAGGGTAAAGTCTTTCCAGAAACCATTCGAGGGACTCGTTTTCCTTCTAACTCTTGTTGGCCTAAATGAGAAGATATTTGTTGGAAATTAACCTGTTCAAAGCATAATGCAGTCAATAAAGAGAGCTAAGCCAATATGTACTGTTTCTAAGAAGTAAAAAATTGCTAATAAATTATGATGCTAGAGAAGTTCAGGTTAAGCATGTTTTACAAGGAACACCTGGGATCCAATACAGCAAAACCGTCTCCTAAACATATAGACAGTACAAATCAGATCACTATTACGTCAAAAGTAGCATAAACAAAGTTCAAACCTCTAATTTCATAAAATAATAGTTCTAAATGAGTTCACTAGGCCATAAAATTTTAAACAAAATCTACAAAATAGACACACTAAATGCAACTTAAGCTGACCATTTCATTGTGATGACTCAAAAATCATAGGTTGTCTAATTAGAGAAACAACTATGAACAACAGTTCCAGTACCTCTATGTGATCAGTTAATCATAAAACTCACGCTCAGAGACAATCATAAACTATGCAATATAATTATCTTGGGTAACCATTTGATCATATTTCTTAGTCCTATACATAATCTTTGATCAGCAAACCAGTACCTCTGTATGATGAGATGACTAAGCTCATTAAGCAATCCAGTGATACCTCGAACAAATGAGGAATATCCTATGAGGAATGTTGGCAGCTATTGCAGTGTTTCCAATAACATTGGTGGTTGTGGGGATTGGAACAAATGTATTTCACAAAAGAGGTGGAAAAACATAATTGTAGGTGGGTGCTAGTGATGGAACTATCAGACTATCAGTAGCAGCATAATATACTAACATCCAAATATTTTGCAGCCTTTTTCCAGACTAGTGTGTCACAAAGAAAAGGTATACAGCTAAAGCTAAAATCACGTCTCCTTACCACATTTATTCACTTATATTTTCTTTTTTAAGATAAAATTAAAAATCATAAACTGAACTTTCTGATGAGTGAAAAGAATGGAAAGACTAGAGTTGGAAATTAAAGGAAAAAAAAATTAGAAATTAAATTAGGAGCAAAGAGATATAGTGCAACGCAAATGTATAAGTTCAAGTAAAGTGCCAAATAAACAATAGATTTGGGCAAATGAAAATTTCCGCCATTCACAATTGACCAACAATCCCCAGTATTGCCATATAAAAACACCAACATTATAGCAAAAAAAAACAAATCTTAGCCTATTCAGATCAGAGGGCCAAGGCGGAGTGCATTACTTGTTTTTTTGATAGGTAATCAGAGAAATATTATTAATGAAAATAGTAAGGAAAAATACAAGTTGTTCATGATGATGTACAACAGGAAAAGGATAAAACAAACAACAAAAAAAGAGGGAAATCAGGAAACTAATATAAGAGAAAACATAAACTCAAAGAGAGAGGAACAATAAGTAAAACCCCAACTATGAGACCACTCAAAAAGACTACACTAGCATAAAACTTTTAACCCTTCCAATGTCTTCTCAATGCCCTCAAAGGAACGATGATTTCGTTCCAACCAAGCAATCCACATCAAGCAACCTAGAATCAAATTCCAAATATTTGAAGTATGATTCTCAAGCCATGGATGCCAACAAAATAACAATCCCGGCACCAATTCTGGCATAATCCAATGAATACCGAAAGGCTAAAGCATAAAAATCCATAAGATATATGTAAAAGGACAATGAAAAAGGAGGTGGTCCACCGACTCCTCATCACATCAACACATACAACACCGATTTGCCAAAAAGCAATCCCTAAGCATGAGATTATCCAAAATAAGAATGAGCAATTGTCCACAAAAAGAAAGCCACTCGCTTAGGAACCTTTGGTTTCCAAACTTCCAAGGAAACAAAGAATTCTAAGCACCCCGAATCGCATAGTAGAAAGACAAGGGGTCAAACTTACCATCTCCTTTGAGACATCAACAAAGAGTATCACTTCTTTCACCTCGAGGAATACAAGATTGAATAAACCCTAAAGGAGAGAATAAGATGCAACTAGCTCACAATCTTGAAATTCTCTATAAAACCTTAAATCCCAAACTCTAACAGTACCCCCCTTCAGAAGCCACAAAACCTCAGAAATACAAGCATCCTTGTCAGCTGAACACACGTAGAGCTCAAGGTAGAGAAATTTAAGGGTATTATCACCAACCCACCTAGCATGCCTGAAGTGGATAGGAGTACCTTCACCCACTACAAAAGACAAATGCTTAGAATAGCTCTCCCACCCTTCATGAGTGATTCGCCAAAGACCACATCTATGAGCCCTTCTACATACTTTGGTACTCCACACCCCTTGACCCTCACCATATTTTGTGGAAATAACTCTCTACCTGAGATGGGTAACTTCATGACCATACCTCCATTACCATTTCCCTACAAGCAGTTGTACTAAGACTAGGGACCGAAGAACTGTATTGGGTGATGTGGAGTTTTCTAGGATATCTGAGGAGGATGTTGTTTGGCTAGAAAGACCTTTCAATCAAGATGAGGTGTATAAGGCGAGCAAGGCTTTAATGGTGACAAGGCTCCAAGCCCGAATGGTTTTTCTATGGCCTTTCAAACTTGTTGGGGTATCTTGAAACCAGATATTATGGATTTATTTCATAATTTTCATCCTCAAGTGGTGTTAGAAAAAGATTCTTAATGCCTCTTTTCTTGCCCTCTTTCCTAAAAAGGTTGATGCTGTGGAGGTGAGGGATTTTTGACCCATTAGTTTATTTGGTTGTGTCAAGTGTGTAGAAGATTATTTCTAGGGTGTTGGCTAATCATCTTCAAAGGGTGGTGCATGGTATTATTTGAGACTCAAAATGCTTTTGTGAAAGGAAGATAGATTTTGGATTTTGTTTTAATTGCATCTAAGCGTTTAGATAGTAAACTTAATACAGAGGTACCGGGTGTGTTGTGCAAGTTGGACATAGAGAAAGCATATGATCATGTGAGTTGGGACTTTCTCATGAATATGTTTCAGAGGTGTGGGTTCTCAAAAAAATGAAGGAAATGGATTATGCTTTAAATCTCAACTATCAAATACTCCAATTTTGATTAATGGCACCCCTACTGGTTTTTTCGGGAGTTCTAGGGGGATTCGTCAAAGGGATCCTCTCTCCCCATTGCTGTTTGATATTGTTATGGAAGCTTTGAGCCATATGTTGGATGTGGCTGCCACAATTGGTCAATTTTCGAGTCTCCATAGGCACCTCCGCTAGTACCTTGACAATGGTGTCTCATCTCTTGTTTGTGGGTGAGTAAGTCATCTCTTGTTTGTGGATGACTAATGCAGGGAATGATGGGCTATTAGTGTATGGTATAGAAACAATGAAAGGGCTGAGTTGCTTAGAACACATTGATAGGTAGATAAATACCTCTGAAAGAACACAGTTCCAAATAACACACAAAGGCTAACAATTCATTCACATAAAAAAAACTGATTAACAAAGAGCTTACATTCTACTACTTATACTAGTTGTTTGGCATTGGCAGCCTCTAGATGGTTGACAAGTGTCTAAATCCTATCGGCTAATGCTTAAGAAATCATCTGACGAATTAGTTACAAGAGAATTAGGATATAGCTACTTGAAATACCCTACATCAATGACACTCTTATTTTTTGCAATGCCTCTAGCCAGATAGCAGTTTTGAATTTCATTGCAAGTTTGAAGCAGTGCCTGAATTGAAGACTAATTTGGAAAAGTCAAAGTTGGTTCCAGTTGGAGATGTGCGTAGTAGGGAGGATTTGGTGGAGATAATGGGCTGTAGACAGTCAACATTTCCACAGAAATTTTTGGTCCTCTCTTGGGTGCTAAATTCAAGGAGAAGACGATACGAAATCCTATTCTAGAAAAGCAGGAGCAAAGATTAGCAAAATGGAAGAGATTGTATCTATGTTTGGGGGCGGGCGGGTATAAGGTAACTTTTTTTTTATGATAGTAACGAAAAAATTTATTAGGGAAAAAAAAAAAACAATCCTAGTACACAGGCAGTGTACTAAGGGAGAAGTACAATCAATACAAGCTACAATGTTGAAATCAATTTAAGAGAGAAACAATGTGGAGAAAGAAAGAAAGCACTCTTATTAAAAGTACTCTTTTCAGTTTACCTACTTATTTCTCTAGCCTTCCTATTCTGAAGGAGGTGGCCAATAGGATTGAGATTTTTTTTTTTTAATATAAGTTTTGATAAGTCATAGGATTGACAATTTATATATACATATAAGTTTCGATAAGTCGTAGGATTGAGAAGTTACGGAGATTTTCTCTTTGGAATGGTATTAATGATGAACCTAAATTCCACCTGGTGAATTGGTCCCAAATTTGGGAACCGGTGCAGTGTGGGGGGCTAGAAATTAGGTGTTTGAGAAGAATTAATCAAGCCTTGTAAGGCAAATAGCTATGGAGGTAAGGGACTGAGAGGGACGTTCTTTGGAGGAGGGTCATAAAGGAAACATATGGGAGTGATTGGGGGGCTGGTGCACCAAAGTGTTTGGAAATCCTTCAGAAGAGAGTGGTTAACCTTTTCCAAATTTCTAGAGAATGGTTGACCTTTTTCAAATTTCTTTGGTATGATGTGAGTGATGGCACTAAAGTGAAGTTCTAGTAGGATGTGTGATTTGGATATTGTCAACTTAAAGAAGCTTTTCTGGAATTATAAAGAATTAGTCAGGATAAGGAGTCTTCTGTTGCGAAGGTTTTGCATTTCTCTAACGTGACACTCCACTGGGATGATCAGTTCTCTCGCCCAATGCAAGATATGGAGTTGGAATCATTGGCCTTGTTTATGGACATGATATATTCCATGCCAGTGCGGGGTGTTGGTTTTGATAAAATATGTTGGAAGCCAAGCTAAGTGCGGAGGTTTTGAGGTTTAAGGATATTATCACATTTTATCCCCTCATAATGCCATGTCATTTGGTTTTCTTGGAAATTGGTGTGGCAATCAAAGGTTCCTCCTAGCATAGCGCTCTTTTCGTAGACCGCTGCTTTCGGCAAGATATTATCTATTGATAACTTGCAAAAAAAGGGCATTATTGTTATAGATTGGTGTTATATGTGCAAAAGGAGTGGGGAATTAGTGTATCATTTTCTTCATTGCCCTTCAATGGGCTCTGCGGCAAAGGGTCATTGACTTGTTAGATTCATGGCAAGGAAATTTCAACTAGCATCGCAATATAGCTTTTTGGAGGATTGTGCCGCATTGCATAATGTGGTGCCTTTGGCAAGAACAGAATGCTAGATGTTTTGAAGGGTGTGAACTATCTATTCTCGAGATTAAGTCTTTGTTCTTTTATACTGTTCACGCATTTCTCTTACTAATTTGATTGACCAATGTAATTTGAGATCTTTATTGAATTGCCCCCATAGTTCATTACCAGTGTACTTTGATTTGCTTTTCTTTTTTCAAATAAAACTTTCGTTAATTACCACCCCAAAAAAAAAATATGCTTGAAAGGATTTTACAACAACTTGCATGTGTTATAAAATTTTATTGTTACAAGTGGGGCAAAGGGATTTGAATCTTGGTTCTCCTTAAAAAGGAGACCAGGCATTGCTATTGAACCACAAGACTCCTGGATAAATAAGATTAACAACTTCAAATGGTACATGAGAAATTTTATAGATAATTTTACTCAGATAACATCCACACGCATATAGAAACTATATTAAAATTACACTCATTATACTATTGCTTTCTCCTAAAACATAGAACTCCAAAAAATATGCTTAATTAAACATGGAACTTCTACACTTAATGCCATATAAGATTATCGCCTTGCCAGTAAGAATTTCAATTAAAGCATTGTAGTAAAAAGGATGCTATAGCTATCCTGAGAATGAAAGGAGCTTACCGAAGCACCCTTAGCCCCTGATGTAGTCATGAGAGAAATACAGTTCTTTCCAGAGGGTTTCAACAACCCTCTGGACAACAGCTCTTTGAAAAAGTCCTTGCTTACTTCTTCATTCAATTTACTTATCATCTTTCGATCCAAGTCTGTTAAGGCAGATTCTCCGTTACTGCGTATTTTTTTTTCAATATTCAGTTGCAGAACATCTGCATCTGCACGTAACATAGGTCAAGACATCAGATATCCATCACAACAAGCAAGTTAAACAAAATGATACAAAATAGAAACATAAGTAAACACAGATATTTCTCAAGCAACTCTCTGTGGTTGAACATGCGGCCAATCTTTAGTTATCCAAGAATTAACATTTGGCCTAATACTGATTATTCCTAGTTATCAACCACATTAATCAAGCTAGTATCACATTGGCAGAGGAAACAAGAAGTTTTGATATAGAGCTTTTCTGCGTGAACAATAGAATACCTATTTTAACACTACCCTTGTCATTAACAAACTTAAGATGAACTTCTTCCCCAACTTTCGCACAATCTTGAAGTTTTTCTTCCCTCTCATTGTCTTTCTCTTTCATTAACAAAAGATCATCTACTCCACATGTGAACCCATGCACCTGAATCATACAGATTATATAATGCAAGTTTAATCATCTGTCAAAACAAACTTGCCACAGAAATTGAGAAAATTCAATGGGGAGTTAAATTGCAAATTAGGATCAAAGCTGGCTGACCTGCAAAAAAGAAGTAAATAAGCGACTTAACGCAGAAAGCAGGACACCTGCAGTATTTGCGCCATAGAGTTCGTGCACTGTATGAACCAAACCATATTCAGCAAACTGAGCCTTGTCAATCACGCCACGCACCAAATCATTCTTATGTATCAACAACTTATCTTCATCAGGCTCCTTCCTCGTTGGTGCATCTTTGTCTGCCTTTTTCCCTTGACTTGTTTTCTCTATATCTAGCTCCTTTTCCTTTGATGCATCTTTATCAGACTTTTCTTCTTTGTTCAATTTCTTTTCATTTCTATTACTCTTAAAAAAATCATGTGGAAGTTTCGCATCTTTTTCAACATTAAATGGTGGGCGACCCTTTGTAATATGATTCAGCAAGGCACTGATTACCTAGAAATGCAAAATTAAACAAAACTATGTTTAGACTCATCTACAATATGTCACCAACTCTTGTTTGAAATCATGAACAGATTTGTCATATTCAATTTGAAGGTCCAGGAACATCAAACATAATCATTCTTCAAACAAAATCAGCAGAAAGAAAAATCAATTGTTAAACTTTGAACTAGTCTTTACATTCTGTTTGAAACAGAGAATTCTTTATAAGATTTAACTAATGCTAACCTGTTTCCCTGTCCAAAGAGGCACCGGTTTCCATATTGCAGGCGGAAGGGGCTGCATCTCATAGTCAGAGTTTAATATGCAAACTTTCTGGCCAAATTTCCTGTTAAAAGAAACTGGACTTGCAGCTGAGAGGCCGGCACAATAAAGAAGTTGGTTGAACTCATCAGCACTAAAAAAGGTATCCTTCTTTGTAAGAAGTACAGCACTTACTACATGATCCTGAAAATTTTTGAAAATAAGGGATAAATATCAGACACATTATAATTATTTTATTCGTAAATTTACATGCACTCAGTGGGTTTGATGACTTTACCCTTCACCTTTCTCATTGAGAGAGAAGAGGGGGGGGGGGGGGTGTTGTTGTTGAGGTGCCATTCAAGCTAGAGCTCATTAGCAAAAGTTATTATATTATAAAACAAACAATAAAAAAGGCATCCGATTACTGGAGACTATATTATTCGGAATAATATACTGATACCTGAATCAAGGCTCTGATGGGTTCACCACTTGTTGGCTTGACATATTGATTATTTGCATTTACAATGTTGTACGCTTCAGCACGAGAAATTTCATCTTGTGGGAAATGAACATTCATTTCATCACCATCAAAATCAGCATTATACGTACTGGAATAAAAAAATTAAAAAAAAAAAAACTATTAATCACCACATACTTGGAGGAAAAACACAATAGTTAACCATAATAAGAAAAAAAAAATTTAACATATGGACACACATAAATATGTCCACATGGTAAATCAACCTGCAATTTGCATAGTACCTGCAGTTTGCGTAGTGCATACGAAGTGTTTTCTCCCCCTTTAACACTCGAACTACATGTGCCATTATACTAGGCTTGTGGAGAGTTGGCTACAATGAAAAAAACAATTAGGAGAACCTTCCCAACAAATTAATAACAAGTAAAAAATCCAGAAGAATTCCAGAAATTAATATATAATAAAATGTAATATCTACTTAATATAATAGTAAGTGCTTACATTACATCATTAATTAAAAAATATATATCGTAAACAATAATAATTTTCACTGTACAATAATATTAGTCTTATTTTGGCAGGCCCCACACACACCCAAAAAAAAAAAAAAACTTTTCTCCTCCTGTTTCCACTGTACTTTCAGCAAATAACCAATCAGCAAAGTGCATCCAAACACAATTCTCGACCAGATCTGGAGCAGCAGAAAATGCATGCTTCAGAGGTTTGTCCCAACAGATGTCATTCCAAAAATAAAAACACCTACTTCACCAACTCCATAGAAGACATTTATTAAGAAAAACCCCATCACTTTTGAATGGAATGCCTTCTAAAATTCAACCAATAAGGAAATAAGAACCCAAATGCAGTTGCTGCTTTGGGGCCTTAAACAGAATCTCAGATCACATGGATTTTCTATAATGGCCATTAAGAGGATAATTATTGAGAGATGGACTGGGGTACAGTTTACACAAACCTAGAATTCCAACAACCCCCTTACCATATTCCTACTTCATACACAACTCCAAGGAATCTCATTGACTGTCTTTTTCAAGGGTGTGCTCACAGCATTACTCCTACAACAAAGAAAATTGCAGGTCTATTTCCACTCTATCTAGGATAGTTCTAATTTTTAATCAAAGGTGGCCAAGTTTCATCTGCCTCTGTCAAGAGGGCTGAAAAAAATAAGGCTGAAATTATTTGCACATTGGAAAACCAACCTAGGGAGTCCAGCTTCAATGAAAATGGTTTCCTGTCAAGGGGTCAAATGATGGCAATTTGACCCCTACCCGCCCCACCCCAGTTTTTCCCACTCTGAACAGGTGGAGTGGGGTCAAGGTAAAATCTTTGCCCCTGATCACTGGGGGTCAGGGCAAGGATTATTTTGGTTGTTCAACCCTGAGTAAATTTACTAAAATGCCATCATTTTTAAATAATAACAAAATCGCCAATAGCATTTGTGTTATTATATAGTATACATTGAGACTTTGTATGATGTTTTTATGAAAATTTTCAATTTATGTTAGTGTTTAAGATTTGATTTATATTATGAAGTATTATTGCTTTGTAAAGATGATTTATGTTATTTCCGGAATATTTTTGAGCTTCCATTAAACTGTTATTGTATTTTTCTCTGTATGAATTTTGTTTTAGATTTTGCTTAAACTTTCGGACTTTCCTTTGTATAGTCCACGTGTACTAGGGTTGCACCCCTCTTGCAGTTTTTTCAATGAATTCTATAACTTAGAAAAAATAAGATTTAATTTGAGTTATTGAATATCAATTTTGGTAACATATCATGGTTTATTGTATGTCATTACCTAATTTAGGTTTAGAGCATTAACGAGTTTTAGTTGACCTACCCAACCCCTTCCTTTATTGATAAGTTACACACACATCCAATCAGGCTTGAACCACAACACAACACAAGACACCTTTGTTCGTGTCCGTGTCCATGCTTCACTGACCCATCCCAATCTATGAAGCACGGACACCGACACAGACACAACACAAGACACGGCGACACATTAATTCATAAAAAATTAGGACACAACACGGTAGGAATATTACAATCAATTACCATTGGAATGTCAGTTTTATTCGATCGTAGCAAGATTGGGAGTTAGAATCGGTTGACTCATTTATGGACCTTATATATTCTGGATCTTTGAGAATGAATAGATTGGGAGTTAGAATCGGTTGACTCCTTTATGGACCTTATACATTCTGGATCTTTGAGAAGGAATGGGGTGGATAAAATGTGTTGGAAACTTTCTCCTCAAGGTGTTTGCGATGTTCACTCTTATTATAGGGCTTTACAACCTCCAAACTCCTTTTCTTTTCCATGGAAACCTTTGTGGAAAACAAAATTTCCTACAAAGGTTAGTTTCTTCATTTGGACAGCGTCATTGGGGAAAATTTTAACCATTGATAATTTAAGGAAGCGAAAAGTGGTGATGGTGGTGGATTGTATTGCATGTGCAAGAGGAATAGGGAGACTATTGAGTACTTTCTCCTACATTGCCCAGTAGCTCAAGAGTTATGGAATATGGTGTGTTCACTATTTGGGGTTTATTAGGTCATGCCACATAGTGTTGTTGTAGAACTTATAGCAAATTGGTGCAAGATTAAAAGACTCAATGATCCCTCATTGGAAAGGAATACACGCACCTTTGAAGGGGTTGAAAGATCAATTCATGAGTTTAAGCGTTTCTTCTTTCAGACTTTGTTTGAATGGGCAAATGCTTGGGTGTTGTTACTTTCAATAATCTGCTTGATGTGCTTCCTTTTTGTACTTTCATTGTTATTTATTTTTTTATTCTTTGTTGCCTCTTAGCACACTGCCTATGTGCATTGTTTTCCCTGTTTTGTCAATAAGAACATATCAAAAATTAAAGAATTTTTTTTTTAATAATTTTTTTTTTCACCCAACAAAATGAGGAATGTAGAAGTGTCCCCAGCATGTCCAATACGGACATGCCAGGGGTTTTTATTGTCCGATTGTCTGTGCTTCTTAGACCCCATCTCTCTCTCTCTCTCTCTCTCTCTCCACGCACACCTTCATTATGATGCATTTACTCAACCTCAGTCCTCATCTTCACCTCCACCACCTTCCTGTGAACGTCCCCAAAAAATACACAAAGGGAGGTATCATGGGCCTATGAGATTGGTTGAGGCATTTAGAGGCTACAGTGGACTGTGAAAGAGTAAACTATTGCATCACAAAGCTTTGGAGATTTTGGAAAAACATAAGAGGGAAATGATATTAGGTGGGCAGAAAAGTAGAGGACAGATCCTTGATGGTAAAGAGGAGCAAGGATGGGGAATCATGTCAAAATATGAGTTGGGTTGGAAGTGGGGGCAGCAAAGGGTATTCTTCCGCTGGGTATGAGGAATGAGTGCCCCATCCCAAACCATTGCCATCCCTGTTCCTACCCATTGACCATTTTGAGGAATATAATCACAAATGAACAACATAAGCCCATTTAGCACAAGTTTGTGGCAGATTTCCTCACCTCACACTGATAATGTCAGCTAAGAAAGTAAGAAATTATCACATCTCATTTTGTATAGATATGCATGAGAAATAATATATATCAAATCAAATAAAGTATTACCTGTCTGTTAACAAGCACAATATCCCCATCTTGCAAGTGACGACGTACAAATTTTCCTTCAAATTCATAATCACTGCCTTTTCCATGCTGTGTGAGAAGACCTCGTGAGGATGGTAATTTCCTTGATATTGCAATGCGTTCTTTTAGGTGTTCTTTTCGCAGTTTCTTAATACCCAGCTTATCAGCATAGTGTGTAGCTCCAGGATGGATTTCAGGACCATTGATGATAGCTTTCCTCAGCTTGACAAGATTCCAAGGAGTCACCCTCTGCAGAAATATCAACATCAAGAGTAAAACAAAATAATGGAAGTCCAAAAGTCAAGTCAATTTTTATATTGATAATATTTTCACTCCACCTAAAGGCACACAATATGTAACTAGAAAATATCATAAATGTACGTATTTCTGTTCATGCATAGCTATATCCATCAAGAACCAAAAAACGAATAATTTATAAGTAATATCAAAAGGTATAAAAAGAAGGAAAAGCAAAATGGCCCATCTGAATGTCATTATTTTACAATATGTCCAGGTCACACCACGCAGACCTTAATTTTTTGATAAGTAATGGTGTTTTATTGATAGAATAGATTTCTTCATGCTCATGATGAAGAGCATACCATAACCTTAAAGAATTACAAAGAATTATCCTGTGAAATCTAATTCGCAAAGATTTCAAATCCTCCACCATTTTGTACCCCAAAAATCCAATATAAATTATTTGCCAACCATCTATTTGGAGCCACACATCCATCAAGAAAATAAACGAACCAGTCCTGTCTGGTAAAGGAAAATACCACCATAAAATTTATATACATCTAGCATCAAAGATAGACCCACTATAACTTTTTATGTGTTCCATTTTTTTTTTTTTATAATTATTGTGCTCCCAATTTGTAGTCCATATTTCCACCAAAGAGAAGAAAACCAAGACATGAGGATAAAAACATGCTGCGAGTGCAAGACAGGCCACTAGAGTACATACAGCAAGAAAATAAACAGAAAGTTAGTAACAACTATTACTAACCAGTATCTAAATATAAAATTAATAATAAGAGTTAATCAATTTTTCTCCCATCAGTGTTGGTGAGCTCTCTGAAATTTTAAATATTGCATATAAAAGATGCCTATATGTTTGTTAAATTGAATAAAGCGAAGCAATAGGAACAATACAAAAAGAAATACAAGAGGCATTTCCCCTCATATTCTCTGTGCAACATTAAGCAGATTGGACTAAAATTCATCTAGTAATTAAGTAAGCTATAAAATTAAGCATATTCATTGCTACATGGTGATAATTCAAATTTGTCCACCCTACCTCGGGATAGGTTAATTCTAATGCAAAATATGGAGGGATTCCAATTTCATTAACTGCTAAATAGGGATCCGGGGATATGACAGAGCGGCAAGAATAATTGACCCTCTTTCCCATCATTTTCTGGCGGAACATGCCTTCCTTCTTTTCCAGCAACTGACAAATTCCTGAAGCTATACCTCTTTGACCTTGAGCTAACATTAAGTAGAGAAGGAAAACTGGTTAGCTGCCACTCAGTGGTTAATTGAATACTGCTATAGCATATTGGAACAAGGGACATGCACTAACACTGAAGCACAGACACTAAGCCATTCAATGTACAGAAAACGTATTAACAGTGTAGCAAAATGGAACACCTTTTTTCTTTAATTTAAATAACTCAACCCTTTACCAGTGCCCCAGAGGTACTCAGGAATATACTGCAATACCTATTTTTATACATGGAGTACAAGGGAAAGCACAAGCCATTAATTACAATCATACACTTTAAGCATATACACATCATTATACATGAACTTGAAAGTAATAATATATATGTTGTAACTTGTATGCGTATGCATATTTGAGATAGTTACAAAAAGTGCTCAAACCCTTCCCCCTAGACCCCCAAGCACTTTGTGCATGGGGAGGTGCCAGTTAAGCTACAAGGCTCTTGGCATGCATATTTATCCACTGACCATTGTATACAGAGGAAAGAAAGAGGGGAAGGAATGGAGAGGGAGTGATTTTTATCATTGACCAAAGTAAATGCCAATAAGCAACGCATCGCATGTTATATAATATGATTATAAATACCAGAAATGCGCAATTACCAATTAAAATAGAATTGAAATAATTTATTAACATTCAAATGCATAACAGAAATTATAAGTCCATAACAAATGAAGACAAACCAAGCAGCGTCAATTTATACTCACCTGTTGCAGTTTTGCTATCAAACAACACATTTACTGATTGTTGGAGATCCATCCACCGGCTCACTATCTTTGAGCGCTCTAAGTTGTCATCATGAGCAAATCTTAATTGTATATTTGACTGTAGCACCTTATTTAACAAGACAGTTTGTGGATGCTCCATTACCTACATTAACATCAACTATGTAATTCACTAAAGCATCCTTAGAATCAAAAGAATGACCCAGCAGAAAAATAAAATAAAACCATAACTTCATCATCCCACTACACCTATGTTAACACAGATACAAGGTGCCACCACCCCCTCCTACCCTTTTTAACTTAATAAAGGAAATAAAAAAAAAAATTATAAGTAGGGAAAGGTTTTATTAGAATGCTAAAAAAAGGAAGATGCCTAACAATACACAAACTGCGTACTGGATGGCAGCCTCAAGTACATTACAGCAATCAAATAAATCTTAGAAAGAGGAATGGGAATGGCAATGGAAGTACAGCCATCCAATCAAACAGGTCACGCAAAACATCAACTTCAGCTCTGCCGTGCTCCATTCCGAATCCTCAAAAGCTCGCTTATTCCGCTCCTTCCAAATAGTCCACATAAGACACAACAGGGCAGCCCTCCAAAGGACACCTGAACCCCCTTGGAGAAAGTCCCCATTCCAACACTCCACAACAGCTCAATCATCCTACCAGGCATCACCCATTGCACCCCAAACAAACAAAAAACGAGAGACCACAACTCCTTAGCAAATGCACAATGAAGCAACAAGTGGTCAACACTTTCAAATTTGCACTTAAGTAATAAAACTGAAAGAAATGAGCACCAGGAAATTTCAATTGCAAGTCCAAGATAAGCAACCGGACAATGAAGAAAAAGATGATCAACCAATTCACCATTACACTTGCAACACTTGCACATGTAGCACCAATCCAATATCCAAACCTTCCTTTTTCTTAAATGTTCACTCGTTAAGCATCTTATACCATAATAGCTCCACAATGCATGCTCCTCACATGACTTAGCTTCCAAATTTAACCACTGTTCACTTAAATTGTTTCAACAAAAACAGGAAGAAGACATAGATGAAATATATGCCAACTAGAATGTGATTAAGGTTACAATACTTAGGATGCAATGAGTGCGTGTATCAGCAAGGCATAAACGTTATTCATATGATAATCTACACAATC
The DNA here is from genome assembly GCF_002906115.3 of Quercus suber. Lineage (NCBI taxonomy): Eukaryota > Viridiplantae > Streptophyta > Magnoliopsida > Fagales > Fagaceae > Quercus > Quercus suber. The sequence continues at coordinate 65,375 of NW_027070246.1, forward strand.
AACCCTTTTGGGGGTAGCAAACAAATCTTAAAATAAGATTGGATTCACCAGCTAAACCAATAGCCACAGAAATATTAAAATAATAGAAGATTCTCCAAAGTTGCAACAATAACAGGGGGGACAAAAAAAAGTAAGTCAAGCAGGAAAGGAAGAAAACAAAACCCCACTTTATGGAAAGAGATCAAGATATTTATTCTCCAAGTACTTACTGAATCACCTCCCTTGGCTGGGGGGCGGAATTTGATTGGAGGTACAAGAATAGTCTCCAAGAAGAACATGGAGTAATCATCTTTCATTTCTTTCATTTCAAGTCCCTGATGCTGAATATGACTGATAAATGAGCAGAGTTGAACCTCATTTTCCCAGAGATCCTTCAAAATATCCTTAACCTGTAATAAAAAGAGAATTTCAAAATGCAATTCCAAATCAGGATAGGTTTCTACAGTGGTTGTCTAAATAGCAGAAACCCAAGTCCTGACAACCATACACATCAAAAAAAGGCAGTTATCAGAACCTGGCCCTAAGCAGCATACCTCTGATGGTAATAGAGGTCCCGAGAAAAAATCTTTCTGCTTAACAAACTCATGAGGCACTTCCCCTCCTTTTCCTCCATGCTTTCTTGTAGCACTATCTTGTGCTCTAGGAGAGGTGTCACTGGCAGTATCTGTTTCAGCAGAATCAACAACATCACTCCAGGGAGTCGTATCATTGCTATTTTCCACCTCAGGCAAAGCTTTTTTATTAGTTCTACCAGTGAACGACCCTTCCAAATTATACCCTCGAATAACATTCTGTCTGGCATCACCTGATTTTCCTCTCTACAAATAACAACCCAAAAGGGAAAATTAGTCATCTAGCCCAAAAAAGAACCATGAGAATTTAATTTTTATTTTTATTTCAGTAGTAGTTTATTTTTTTGTCATTTTGTTCTCGCTTTTTTTCCCTTTTTTTTTTTTTTTTTGGGTCTTCAATGAATAGACTTTAGTACCTTCTATGTGATAAGGTTCCCCACACCATGGGGAAAAAAAAAAGTTATTTAACAAATTTCTAAATTATCATAGAAATTTTTGATCGAAAAAGACTTCAAATAGGCATTACAAGCTAACAACTACGTAAAGGTATTCAAGTATTATAACTTTGTGAACTCATCAGACAATTTTCTCAACAAATCCCACTACCAATCAAATTCTACAAAAAAACATAAACACGTCATAATAGTGATGAACAATGAGGAGAGGCGATTCAGTTATGGCAAGGAACAAAGACACGGTGCATGCCATAAGGTCATATCTACCCAAGGAGACAAGGACAACCACAAACATCCAATGCTCACCAAAATCCATTCTTGAATATGAGTTCCTCATTTTATGAAAGGAAACTGGCAAAAAATAAGCCAGGGAATACACATGTTCGCACTTTACAAACACACCTGATGGGTCTTGATCCCACAATCTCATCCTCAACCTCATTCCTGCAAGGGAAGAAGTGCTATTTGAGCTAGACCTACTTGGCAGGTATGGCTTTTGAAGTTGATTATAGAGGTATCGATGTATGACCACTACAGTTTGTTCATCAACAGAGAAGCAATATGCCCTGGTTCTTTATGCTGATAGATTTTCATTGATTCAACAAAATATTACAACTAAAATTGAAGCCCTATAGTAACATAATTTCCCCAAAGGCTGCAGGTTCCGACTAATTAAAGACAACTTACTTCTCATTGGCTAATTGAACTGGTAAACAATCAGTTGAATGGTTTCCTTCAAAATTAGTACATGTATACAGGTAACAATTTGTTGATGTAGCCAGCAAATATTTCAAGGAAAAACCATATTAAATAACAAATATCCATGAATTGTGGCCCAGTTCCAATGTGGGGCCTACCTTTCATAAGATACTTCAGTTACTACTGAGTCTTTTTTTTTTTTTTTTTTTTTTTTGCTAGGTAAACAGAAAACTTTTATTAAAGGGGGAAAAAAATAAAAGAGAAGTACAAGATGTTCATGAGCCTGATTTTATATTTTAATTTTTTTCCTGTTTAGGGGTAGCCCTAGCCCCTATTGATGAAAAGATGAGGGAGAGTCGCTTAACATGGTTTGGCCATGTTTAGAGTAGAGTGATTAATGCACAGATAAGAAGGAGTGAGTTGATCCAAGTTGAGGGAATGAAAAGAGATATAGGAAGACCAAAAATAACATTAGTAGAAGTGATAAAAGAGGACATGTCAATTAAGGAAGTAACGGAGAAAATTACTTTAGATAGAATAGAATGGAGGAAAAGAATACATGTTGAACCAAACTAATTTTTGTTGTTGATGTTGTCCTAGTCTTTCTAGGAAAGGGTTTGGCAATAGCCTATATAAAGACTTTCTTGTGTCAATTTCGAGCTGCTTATTTGAGGACTTGGCTTGTGCCCAATGCTCCCATGCACTAAGCACAATATGCATTCAAAAAAGACCACATGTCAATCTCATGTCCCATCCAATGCATTGGAGCACTCACAAAAGCTTTGCCCCTTATTTTAAGCTTAAAGTGTGTGATTACTTAGGATTTACCTTTCTTGTTTCTCATTTTATTCACCATTTTGACAACATAGACAACCATCAAATTCATTCAAGATCCAAATATTTTATTGATAAACCTTATTTGAAACCTTAAACATCAAACACTATTCAAGAACCCTTCATATCCTCATCAAGAATCCTAATTTAGTGCTGAATTTCTAAAGATCCTAATCAAATCTGCTAAAAAAAAAAATGAAGAACAAAAGGCTGGTAAAAAGCTAGTGCAAAGACACCATATAGGCATGGCCATAAAAGCATCAAATAAGAGAAATAAAAACTGCTCTTATTTATAACCAAAAAAATTGAAACAAAAATTTCTGTGGATGGACCAGCATGAATTAATTCTATCAACTATCCAACAATATTAATGTTCAGTAAACAATTTTAAGCTGTTTGCATGGAATAACAAATGTTTCCTTTACATGTACCACATCAAAGAAATACACACTAATGAAGTCTAAGAACTTGATTGAGGAAGAGTGTAAAGAACATATGATTTTGTCTTATTCTAGTCTATGAACTTGATTTAGGAAGAGTGTCATGAGAATATGATGTTCCCTTATTCAACTTATATTGTTAATTATTGAGTTTTCTTATTTTCTTCTTACAACTGTTATTTCCATCAAAGATCTAGAAGTTACATAAAGCCTCAGATCATTCAAAGTGAAGATACTGATTTCAAGTTGCATAAAGTCATACATTTACGTACCATATGTAAAATATGGACACGGAAGACCACAAATACCCAAAAATTTGCCTGATTAGTGCACAGAATGGCATTCAGGCTATGTTTACGTTAAAACATACACACACACGCACACACTATCAAATAATGAATATGCTTAACAAGTATTTGAGCAATTTTTAAAAATAAAAATAAAATAAAAAATTTTAATAAAAATGGCCGTCTTAACACCCATTCTTATTTTGGGGTTCACTCAACATAAATTTTTTCACTTCCTAAAGTCATGGAGTCTATCCACTTCCTATTGACCCTGGGTCTTGATGGTTCTTTGTATCAACAAAAATTGTTTATGTTATTCATCAAAGTTCCTGGCTTCCAAAGCCCCACCCACCCACAAAAATGAACCAAAAAAGTCAGCACAAACAGACAAATAAGTCAAGGCATTTTTGCTGAAAGTATGGAAGATAATCAACCATCAAACACATCATTAAAATTAATTAGCAAATAAGGAAATAACAATCACTGTTCTCATGGACAGTCTTCAAGCTGCAAGGACATTAAGAGACTAACCATATGAAACCATCCAAAAGTAGGTTTACTGATTGCAGGATTTTTGGCTTCACAGTTCTTACAAGCCGGAGACCTCGGCTTCAAAAACTTTTTCAAAACAGACGTTGCTTCAGTAAACTGAAGAGAGGTCCATCCTTGCTGCCTTGAATGCCCAACATCATCATATTGACTCCCATCACTGTCATCTGAATACAAGGTTTCACTTGGCATGTCATCTTCTAATATTTTGGCCCCAACAATATCACCTTTCGCAATGAGTTCCAATTGAGAAACACATGTCTCAACCTTAAATTGACATAAAAATTCGCCCAAAAAAAAAAAAAAAACCATTAGAAACTATATAAAGGCCAATAAAATATTCAATATATATAAAGTACTTATATATTAAGTTACTAAAGTGAAAATACCTGTTTTCTAGTTGCCCGAAAATGGCGGCAAAAGAAACAAGTTCTATGAAGAATATTGTACAGAATATTGAATAGCAAAGGATTATAAACCGGAGCAACGAGGTCAATATGACCAAAATGACCATGGCAAGGACTATAGTACTGCCCACATGTCTTGCAACTGCATGGAAACAAACAAACAAACCCATCATCCATATGTCACAAAAAAAATCGCCCCATGTTATACACTAAAAAACAAATGCACATCTCAAAACTTCAACATTATCGCCGAATCAGTTTCAAATTTCCTCCAATACAAGCAAATTTTGCTTCTTTCTTTTCATTAGTAAGCAATTAAACCCGCACCTAGTGGGCTCCGAACCACAACCTCACCCCTCTCCACCCATTCTTATCTACAATAAATAGAGAATGCAATGCACCTCTTAAAACATCCACATAATCCCCAAATTTTTTTAATAGCAATCTTACTGACAAAATTGGGCCTTAAAGTTTAGCTAATGAGTAATTTTAGTTTCTAAAGCTAAAAGTGATCGCTTTCCGTCCCTTAAACTAAAAATTCACAAGTCATTACTTCATAGGAACTAAAATCGTTCGTTTTAAGAAGTAAGCACTCATTAGTACGCACCACAACCTCGCCTCTCCACCGGTTCTTGTTAACTAATTTTGTTAACACAATGAAGAATCAAATTGAAAAAGGTCCAAGCTTAACAACAACAACAACAACAACAACAACAACAACAAAAGGTTCATTGTACTCTAAAAGTTAACAAATTAAGCATATGAGAGAGAGAAAGAGGAGGTACGGGACGGTTTCTTCGAGGGGGCCCAAATGAGGATCATACAATCCACCAGGCTCAGGTCTGCCCATGCCATCAAGATACTGATCTTTTGTAATCTTCTTAACGCTGATTTTTCGAACATCTTCGTCGCTGAAGAAACTGAACTTCACCGATTTCACGCACTCCGTCGGTACCTGCAAATAACGCACGCTCTCAAAAGCTTTGTTAATTACAATTTCAAATTAATAATTAAATAAACTCTCTATTTCAAAACACACGCACACAGCAGAGAGAGAGAGAGAGAGAGATACCTCTGAGTTGTCAGCCATGATTGAGTAAGGAAGCTATTGGAGAGAGAGAGAGAGAGGGGTTTAGAGTTTGGCGGTGAGCTTTGTTCGGCTACTCAGTCTTAACAACTTTGGCCTTCGGCTTTGGCTTTCCAGGTTGCCCTTCTCAACTGGGCGCAAAGATGACAAAACCTCTCGCCAGGGTTTTTAATTTTTATTTTTATACTTGCTTTTATGTTTGGCTTTTCTATTTTTTTTTTTTTTAAGTAATAACAATATTATTATTATTATTATTACAAATTGTTCTTGGTTCTTCTTTCTCAAAAAAATAATAATAATAATAAAATTTAAAAAGTTGTTCTTGGTTCTTATCGGGCCATTACTAACGTAAATTTTTTTTTCCTATAAGTATTAATCATTTACCACATCAATAATTTGTAAATATTTAAAAAAAAAAGTTTATAGATCTAATATTTTTCATATTAGAAACATTTAACTTATTCCTATTTTTAAAAATAAGATGTTACTTACCTTTTCCCTTTTTCCTTATCGTATAATTAATTATATTGTGATTAGAAAACTTTTATTTTAGATGAAAATTTAACATAAAAAAAAAAAATGTATTTTGATTCAAATTAGCTAGAAATATAAAAAGGATGGGGGAAATTTGCAAAATAGGATCATTATAAGGTTAATTATTTAAATGATATTACTTTAGTTTTGCAAAATCTTCTTTATCATATATCCAATTTTAAGCAAATAATATAGCATGAGTTAGTGAATTTTATTTTCTATGAATATTTAATTTGGAAAAAAATATGTATTTGAATAAATATATAATAATGAACATAAATGGCTATTGATGGGGAAAATTATATAATATTTTAAAGGATCATGGTAATGGGTTCCCTTAGGCATTTGATAATAAACAATGTAGAGACTCAAGAAATGGCCCAGACCCATTTAGAATAGTGGTTTCCAACATTTCAAGCCCAACACAATTAATTTGCTAGAGAGTGGGTTTTTCAAGTCAATTGCAATGTTAAGTAAGATTCAAGCTTGATGTTAATAAGTATAAGACTTTTAATATGAACAGATGAAGCACAAATTCAGTATAAACACATCCTAAGGCTCATCCAAGGATGGATTGTTCATTAACAATCAAAGCTGATTTCTTTATAGTGAGATCCTTAGTTCTCTCTTTTTAGGTTCTTAAAATGCTCATCCCCTTTTCTAGAGGAGTTCCTTTCCTTATATAGTCTTTTCTATTACATCTCAGCCTTCTACCTATATGTCTCAGGAGAATCACTTGAATGCTTGTCCCATCAAGACCCTTCTGGAGGTGGTAGATAGAGTTATGAGCTGTGGAGTCACTGTTCAAGTGTTTTTTCCTCCTAAATCAGCCAGCTCAATTGGTGTGGAGAGTATTGAATGTGGAGGAGATGGCCACATTTCCAGATATTTCATTTTTTTTTACTTGCACGACTCTGGTGTCTTCCACAGTGCTTTATTTTCTTGTGCAGGGAGCTGTATAAGGTATTCCCGAGGTGCATTTGATCCTTGGGCTCCTCGGATGACGGGCCTACTAGCCTTCTTTCCTCAGACCTCTTCTCATTAGTTTAGTTTGAGTCAGAGTGGTCTTCACATCTTCTCTCCTCAGTCTTAGCCCATGTGTCAAACCTGGGTTGACACATGAATGGGCCTTTGATCATCCACGAACAAGGGCTATAAGCTTTAGAATGTCCTCAAACCACTTGCTACCACAATAGCCCCATGAAACTTCATTCCTTCCTTTTCCATGGAGATGGGGTTTTGATAAAACCCCACAAGTTTCGCACGCTTTAGGAGTGTTCCCACGTGGTTGCGTCATCTCATTTGCTCTACATACATTCCTGACACTTAGGCATTTGCAACACTCCATTTAATGCCTAGTACGGCGTTGTGTATCCCATGTTTTATGGCGCAATGAAGATCCAACGGCTTTGATTTCTCATGGGGTTTCGAACGAGAATTTTCCCACTCATCTTTTCTTATTATATAAGGAGGGTGAAGGGTCCATCTCCTTCATTTTATCAATCTCCTTCAGACTATCCAAGAAGTAGTTTGAGGTGCCTCAATCTCCAATTTTGTTTGTCTTTCAGCTTTCACACAACACTTAAGAGTCCTTTATTTTTTTTTATTTTATCTTCCTTAAAGGGATGAGTGGATTTGCTAACTTAGTTAATACGCCCGAGAAGAGGCAGGCCTTTAAAGCTAAATACAACATTACTACAAGGGCAAAGATAGAACACTGCCACTTAGGGGAGTGGCATACCACAAGACTAGAAGATGTCGTAGTCATACCCATGATTGCCTTTATAGAGGATGGGACGCAAATCCATATGGGCAAAGTGACGAGGGATTTTTTTAATTTTTTATAGGCTTTGTCCAACCCAATGTTCACCCAATTTATTTAGAATATTAGGTAGTGTAGGTATGTTAAATCGTAAAATGGGAGTTAATCTGACACATCATGATGTCAACTGGGTGTATAATTGCCAAAATAGTAAGGACACGAGGTATTATTTTAAAACTAGGGTTCCCTCGGTTAAGCTAATCTCCTGCCTTCCCAAAAACAAAGACATGGACAAGGACTTTCTGATCGTCTCAGGTGAACAGCATGATGGCTTACATTGTCCTACATAAGACAAAGAATCGGGTGGGATACTTTATAGGCACGAGCCATTTGTCTTACCCTTTAGGCTCTAGCGACTATTTTGTCCATTTCCCGCTTTTTATTTTTATTTTTTTTCGTTTTTTCTTTTCTTTTTTTGCTTGTTGTCTTCGGGCTTCTCATTCATTTTCTTTTTCTTTTCTTTTTTTGTATTACAGATAGACTGTTCACTGCTCCTAACTTCAACTTGGGGAACCGTGAGGATCTCAATAAAATCTTACAATCCGAAATCTTCCTCCACAAGGACGGTCAGTTACGGGCTGCCCACGTTATCCTTAGGTATACTCCTATCTCCTCCAACCTCCAATCTCCTAAGTATGTGATTAAAGCTAAGGATCCTTGACTGGTTCAAATCAACATTGTCGTTCCCGGATTTCTCACTGGTCCCCCTTGATAGGAACTCATAACATTACTCTAACTAATCAACAAATAGTTAGATCCTACAAGTCGAGGAGGAAGTTATTCTGTCGAATGAAGAGCAAGAGGAACCTGTCTAAGAGCCAGAACCTGCCAACCTAAAAGAGGACTTCAGCATATTTGATTGTCCCAAGTTTGTCGAATCCTCGGGTGCTAGATCAAGAAACTACCGATATCCGTGAAGCCGTGGTACTGCAAAGAAGGACCCCAAACCTGCTGGCCTCACTAGAGTCCCACGTAGAGGGTACCACACCTGAGGTGGCAGTTAACCCTCATCACCCCACTCTTCTTCCGTTTTGGGTTTCCCTTGCTAAGCCTTTAGAAAAGAAAATGAAAAAGGACAAGAAGGCTACGAATGAGTTGTCCAAGGAAGGTGAGGTTCAGCCTTTCAAGGACCAAGAACTTCCCAAGGAGTCTAAGGCTGCCAAAGGGTAGCAGAGAAGGAGTTCTGCTGAAGGTTCTGGCTTCTAGGTTGCACCAGACCGCCGCCCTAAGGTTCCTGCTTGGAACCCACCATTAAAGTTAGATGGAGCCCCATTGCCTGCTGATTCCTCCATCAGGGATTTCCAGTAGGGAAAAGCAAGCTATGTGACCAATTCCTTGGAGCAAGCTCTACTTCTCCCCCAAGACATGGCCAATTTAAGGGGTTTGAAGAAGTATAAGGTCTTCTTGACCTTGAAGAGGGATCTTGCTATGGTAGGTGTTTAACGTCATATTCCCTTCTAAACTTTCGAAACTTTTTTTAAAAAAAAATAATTTTTTATACTTTAAACTAACTTTACTCTTCATTTTATTTTGTTTGTCTAGGCGATCCAGTCAACTCATATTGCCAAGGAATGGGTGGATCACTCTCATTCTAAGCTAAAGGATGAGAAGACATGCCAAGTCTTTGCTGTGAAGACCCTAGCAATCACAAAGAAAAAAAATGCAAGGATCTTACCCTTAAGCTAACTAAGACTAAGAGGAAAAAAAGAGTATTAATGCGGCCATGGCTGGGGCAGATAAGCAAGCCGAAGAGCAACGCCTCTATCTTCAGAAGACCGAGGAGTAGCTAACCATTGCCCGTGAAAAGATCGAAGCTCAGTAGAAGGAATTGGGAGGCAAAACCGAGGCAATTGCCAAAGCCGAGCAGGTCGAGTATGACGTAGGTACTAAGGAGACCAAAGAGATTCTAAGGTCCCAAGTCACTGAGGTCTACCACAGGTATTGTCTCAAAGTCTGAAAGGAGGCCTTAGATACTGTTAGGGTGGATTCTACCTCCAAGTTAAGGAACCATGAGAGGGTTTTTTACCCCTTGGCTTTGAGGGAGGTTGCTTTTGCTACCATTGGAGAGACGAGTGTTGCTGCTTCAGTCCCTCAACCTGTTGGGAAGTTTGCTGATGAAGCCACTCAGCCTGTTGATAAATCTGTTGCGCCAGCCCCCTAGGCCAAAGATAAGCATATTACTCCGATCTCCCAAACTGTTGAAGGGGGTGAAAAGGGGAGGGCTGATGCTGACCCTAAGATTACTTCATAGAGACGACACCTTCTTCCGTCCACCCTCCTTTGATCCCTCATTTGGTCCAAGAATAGCTTAAGTCTTCCCCTGCCCTTTTTTTTTTAATATATTGTGCCTTGTAATTTTTATATATTTGCTTTAAATATATATGTGTATGTGTGTGTGTGAGCTTTAAATATATATGTGTGTGTGTGTGGAAGGATTTTGACTTTAGTGGAATTGTGTACATAGTTTTCTTCTATTTCTTCCCTGCCTTGTTCCCTTTAGCTAATCGTGCACGCATACATGTATTTTTGATTAATTTCTTTTTTTCAATTTTTGTTTTTTGTTACTTTGGATAAATAGTAACTTTTGAAAAATCAAAGGGCTCATTTGGTAGAGGAGTTTGAGTAATGTTGTTTAAAATGATGTGAAAATGTGGTTTAAAAAGTGTTGTAAAAAATACATATTTACAGTATTCATAAAGAGAAGAATGTGTTTGGTAATGTGTTTCAAATAGATATTTTGGTGTTTAGAAATATGAAGTTGTGTGTTTGGTATGTGTGTTATTTTAAAAGAAAGCTACCACCGGTATTGTTTTGGTTTGATTACACATCAGAGGAAGACAACACACACAATGGTCCAACATCTCACACCACACAACACCCTCCCCTATTTCTCTCGCCTCTGTTCCACATCTCTACCTCGCTTTTCACTTCTCTCTTTGCAATACCAAACCAACATCTTCGATACCCATTTGCAGATTCAGCTTTAAGAGTGAATCCAATAATCTTTTTCCTAAATTCACTAGGAGCTGAGGCACAACGCAAGCAGCAACAAGATTAGCACGTTGTGTACTCTTCCCTCATCTCCATCGATGCGATTTGAAGGGCAGTTAAGATGATTTGAGATAAAGCCTATTGTGGGTTTGACAAAATCCAACAATAAACAGTGCTCAAGGGTGGCTGGGATGTGGGAGTAAATATGGTAGGCAGGGAGGTTGAAAGGCCGTATGATTTGGGGAGATGTTGGTGGTGAATTTAGGGCTTTGATTTTGAGAGATCTACTCAACGATTATGAAAGAGATGATGGCTGTTGGGACGAGTTATGGTGGATTGGGTGGGTGTGTGAGATTAATGGAGGGTGTGCGAATTATGGTGATGCGACATGGCTATGCGAGAGGGCCAGAAGAAAAGCTTACAGAGTTCCTTGCTACACAAACACGTGGGAGAGCCGTTGCTAAGAGGCCACATTGGACTGACATGTGGGAGAGAAGAGACCATCTGCTTATACGCGTGGGAAAGCACAATGAATTTATGTCAGGTGGGCCTAGAGTGTTGGACTCTCATATGAAACACAAACTCAAACAACGCTTAAATACTAAACTCAACAACAATAGTTAAAAATCACTTACCAAACACATATTTCAGCATGGGGCCCACCTGCTTGGGCGTTTAAACAACAAACAACATTGCTGAAGATGGGGTACCAAATGGGCCCAAAGTTTCTCGAGATTTGTATTATTAAGACTCAATACTAGTGTTTGTTAGAAGAACAAAACACACAACATCCACAACTTAAATGCTTTGATGAAACTAATGAGAAAGAGGAAAATAGATCTCTTTGTGTGTTACTCTCTATAACACCACACATTAATTAAATTTATATTACTTGCGCAAATGAGCTCTTACTACCTTTATATAAACAACCAAAGTTAAGGAGTGAGTTGTTTGGGATTGACTATAAGATCACCCATTGGGTCTATATTGTCCTCTCAATTGGTATCAAGGCAGAGATACACTCTAAACATTAGATTAATTTCTTGAATGTGATTCTTGACCATTGTTGTCATAAAAAAAAAAAAAAAAAAAATCAAATGTCTTAATAGCCACAAAGATTTTTAACATGTCTTTGGGATTAAGCTTATAAGCTATTTTTTTTTTTTTTTCTTTTTAGCTTTAGTGTACAGCTTTTTAAGACTTTAGGATATGTTTGGAAACTTTTTTTTTTTTCCTAATTTTTTGTTTTCAACAACAATTTTCTATTTTGTAGAACAAAAAACTTGTTTAGTAACTAAAAATAGACCAAAAAAAAAAAAAAAATTTCCAAATCTCCATTTTCCAAAGGAATCTAAAAATAGCTACTGACTTGTTTTCAGTCTTGAAAACACGGAAAAACCAAATTCACTTAATGAGATCCAACATCGAATCCTGGCTGAAACATAAAAAGATAAAACCAAAAGCATGAGAACAAAGGGATTTTATTAAAAAATAACTATAAAACCCAAACTATATTATTAGTTAGACAAGGTTTGAAACAAAATTCATTTCTAACAAATCGAGTCCAGAGAACTCGATTTTGCTCTGAAAAAATAGAGTGTGAGACACTCGATTTCCAAGTGAGTATGAAAATCAAGTGTAAGACACTTGATTTCCAAGTGCAAATTCACTGGGCAAAATCGAGTGCAGAGAACTCGAATTGTTAGAAACTAAATATGTTTGAAATGTCTAACTAATAATATAGATTGGTTTTTATAGTTGTTTTATAATAAAAACCAGAACAAAGTTTGAAACATGGGATTTTTTTAGAATATAACTATAAAACCCAAACAATATCATTAGTTAGGCAACGTTTCAAAGTAATTTGGTATCTAATAATTCGAGTCCAGAGGACTCGATTTTGGGGAGCTAAGCTGAACAACGTAGGCCTAGAAATCGAGTTCATTGGACTCGGTTTTTGTTCATAGAAATCGAGTTTGCTGGACTCTATTTTTGTTCATGGAAATCAAGTCCACTGGACTCGATTTTTGTTCAAACATAGACACCATGCGTGAAATAACTTAACCCCTGTTTACTCTCCACAAAACAGAGCATACCGAATCATAACTATTCATCAAAACTTGAACAAAATCATAACTACAGAAAGTTTATCCTCAAAAGTTTCAAGAAAGACAAAATCAGTTACAAAGCTCTAAGACTAAACATTACTTTGGAAAATATTATAGTAAACAAAGCTATCAAAGTACAATGATGATGTTAGACTTTTGTTTGTTATTTGAACATGACATGAAACTCTACACCAAACTAGAGGGACTTCCTAGCTATTTGAATAGTTTTAACGGTGATTACAATAGATAATATTCTGATGCCTTGTGATTCGGTTTGCTCTGTTTTGTGGAGAGTAAAACAGGGGTTAAGTTATTTCATGCATGGTGGCTGTGTTTGAACAAAAACCGAGTCCAGTGGACTCGATTTCCATGAACAAAAACCAAGTCCAGTAGACTCGATTTCTATGAACAAAAACCGAGTCCAATGAACTCGATTTCTAGGACTGTCCAGCTCAGCTCCCCAAAATTAACTCCTCTGGAGTCCTGAACTCGAATTGTTAGAAACCAAATTAGTTTGAAACGTTGCCTAACTAATGATATTGTTTGGGTTTTATAGTTATATTCTAAAAAAATCCTTGAAACATGCGGCCAAACCCAAAACCACCACTCTCTCTCTCTCTCTCTCTCCACTTTTTCTCGTCATCCATGAAATCCTCTTTGCTGCACCGCCGTTGTTGAACCAACAATTGTGTGCACCACCAAAAGCTCACACCTCTTTCTTCCTCTCGATCCAAACTCCAAAGAACCTCCCAATGACAAACCCATCTTCTGTCAACCACTCTCAGATTCTCTAAATTTCTTCTGCGTCATCATCTTCATAGCTCTTCGTTTACCTTTTCTCCCTCAATCCCTCTTCATCTTTCCCTCTCTCTCTCTAAAAATGTCGAAACTGTAATGTGTGGGCTGATAAACATTGGTTTGTTCGCCCAATGCACCTTTTTTCTTTTACACTTTCTACTTTCTAGAGCAACCTAGCCACGTAACTGTCTACTATAATGTACAAATTTTATGGGTTTTTTTTTTTTTTTTTGTTGTTGTTGTTTTTGCTTCGTAGATATTGGTTTATAGATTAGCCTAAAGAACAATATGTATTGGTTCATCACTTATGTAACAAGCCCAAAAATAAAAATATTCACTCTTGTTTTGAACTAACCAAATGTATTTTTAATTTTGCAAACACAACAAAACTGTTTTTGTTTTTTAAGACAAAAATTTGAAAATAGAAAACAAAAATAGTTAACAAACATAATTTTAATTTTTCTTACTTTTTCAAGGTACAAATATATTTTAGTAAGCTTAATAAAATTTTCCCAAGTGAATACTTAAATGTCTCATTAATTTAGAAAATATTTTTAAAAAATTTTGGTGAAAAAAATAATTAATTTTTTGTCTGCTTTTTATATTTTTAATAACAATAAAATCAAAAATTTTTAAAAATAATTTATTAATAATTACCTTAAAAGCATTTGCCACCTACTAACATAATCCGTTATCTCAAATCTCTAAAATTTTATAAGGTGAGCGTTTGGCAATGGTGTCTGCGTTTTGTAACGTCTGCATTTTTTTTTTTTTTTTCACACATTTAAGGTATAATGCGGCTACTGTTCAATAAACAGTAGCCGCATTATTGAACTTTTCAGCCAGTAAACAGTGCACCAAGCACTGTTCATAAGTCCTACAATTCTCAATTTTTATCAATTTTTTAATAAAAATAAGTCCCACGACACTATTTATACATTTAAAAATTATTTTATTACACTAAACTTTATTTGAACGGACCCAACCCAAAAAAAGTTAAAAATATTAGGGCCTATTTGATTAGGTTATTTACACCAACATTACCGGTTAATTGCAAAGTTGGATGAATCATCAACCAATAGCGTCTCATTTTCGCACGGTGACAAGACACGTGTGCTCTCCTTTCTCTTCGCCTCTCGTGTCTCCCTCTCAACGACAAAAAGAAAAGGAAAAAAAATTTAGGTTCCTTCCTAATGATATCTTTGAGGTCTCTCTTCAGGTATATAAGATTCGAAAATTTTTTCTTTTTGCTTTTCTCGAGAACCTAACAGGGTTTAAGTCTTGAGTTTTTTTAGTTAAAGAAGTATCTTCTGATTATAAATTAGTCTAATTTCATGGTTAGAAATGTTATTTTTTTTATAAATTATTTGAGTGAAAAAAAATGGCTATATTATTTTGTTATGCAATTGTTGCAGAGTGGACTGTGTGCTGAAATTTTCTGTGGTGACCAGGCCAGTAAATTGCTTTCAGGTTTTTGAACTTTGATTTTCTGTGTTTCAATATTCAATTATATTTGAATTATTATTAAATTTTATGTCTTAATTTGGTTAGCATTTTGTTAATTGTAAGTATAGAAAAATATGAGTTAAGTTAAATAGGGGTAGTTTAGGACCATATATGATGAAAGTTTGTACAAAAATGCATATGTAGTTCATGGGAAGGTGTTTTCGTTTAATTTCATTTTAGGAAGCAAAGCCTACTAACAATCTCTTCCAGACCCATTGCTCTTGCACATGAGCATAAACTACTAAAGCCCGTTAGGGGTGAATGCCCTAGGATTACCCGGCAAGTGGTTCTGGCGGTTGGGGTTAGTTGCCAGTAGATTTTACTGGCTAGAGGCAAGTCCAAAGGGCTCTTTTTTAGAAAGGTTCTCTCTATGTTTTATAAATCTCTTCCAAACCCCACAAGAATGGGAGAGCGAGCCTTGTACACTGGGTACGACCTTTTAGGAACTTCGGGAACACAATTTTTGTCCTACATAATTGATTTTTTATATTTATTTATGGCTCACTCGATAACCATTTGTTGGGAAGTTGGGATTAAAATGTCTATCATGAAATCTAATGGTTTGAGAAGTGTATGTCAACCTCTGACTGTAATGCTATTATGGCTCTCTTTAGGCCAAGGAGGGAGGTGTTGTTGGACAAAACTGCTTCCCATGATGCAGCTAATTCAGAACTAGTTTATATTCATTGGGGGTAGTTGTGAAGCTTATCTAAGTCAGCCATAAGCTTGATTTTGGTGACACCAATTCGTGTGACAGGGATGCTGTGCCTATCATGGTTTGAGCTATAATTTTAAAATGGGTGGCGGAAAGGAAAAGCAAAGTGCTATGGACCAGAACAAAAAGCTCAAAACAGTTACTCCTGTATGGAGACCAGTCTGTACACAAGCCGTTTCCGATGAAGGTTGGTTATCTTCTTAGACAATCATAATCTATGAGCTGGATTGATAGATTTGAAGAGTTAGTCTGGTTCTTTTTTTCTTTTTTTTTTTTTTTTTTTTTTTTTTTTTTTTTTTTTTTTTTTTCTGTTTATTAACCCTTCAAGTTATGATTTTATATAACAAACTCAGACAAAGATAATCTTCAGATTTGGTCTTGTCATTTACATGTTCCCTAGATGTAAAGTTGTAGATTTATGTCATCACATCTTAATCAACTTATGGAGTTTTTGAATTGAATCATTGTGATTTGCTTGTAGTAAGATTTCTCTTTGTTTCTAAATTATCCCCCCAAAAAAAAAAAATCTCTGTTTCTTTAAATGAGCTTTGCCTCTATCCCTGTAAGAATCATTAACTGTTTGTGCAACTTATAAAAAGGTCTACTGCCAGATCATTCATGATAAATAAAACCTTGTTTTTATCCTCTTGATGTAATGTTCTCTATGTTGAGAATTGGCTTTTATAAAATCAAAAACCCGTCAGTTTGGACCATTGTACTCTTTTGTAACAATAGGCTTATCAAAGGAAATTTGATGATATATTACCTCTGCTGTTGCCTATGAATTAGCGCGTAAATTTGCAGAGTGCTTGGTAAAGGATGTAATAGTGGAGTCAGAAGATGGAAGTCAAGTTCAAGAAGTACAGTGTAGCACATCTAGCATTGTTTCTAATGTTCAACATGTTATGAAGTCAGCTGAACCGGTGACTGAAAAAACTGACTCAAATATCAGTTCCAGCACAGTGCAGTATAGTGATGAAGATAAAAATGTCTTGGAAGGAGAATCAGAGAAGCATTCAATTTCAGCTGAGGTTAGATGCTAATAGTTGAGTTCTTGTTGTTGCTTCTTCTTCTTTAAATTGTCTATCTATATGTGTGTCTGTTTATCAGGCCCATTTGCTAACTTTTCTGCATGAATTTGTTGGCTATGCTTTTCAATGTGCCCATTCTCATTGGCATTTTTTCTTGTCAAGGTGTTGGTTGGTTTAAAGAGCTGACTTTATCAAACAACGGGGTTCTTCATGAATTTTTTACTTCTAATGCACATTGGACCTCATTGGCAGCAGTTGTATTGCACTTTGGTGGCATGCTTTTCTTGTTTATTGCAATGCAATCATTTATTATTATTACTTTTTTTGTGGGGGGGGGGGTCTGGAAGTTTTAACTGTACATGTTTTCCTAACTTCAAAATTTCAGTTGCTTTGCAGTCTAAAATCTATCAATAGTCAACATTTATTTGCGAATTTAAGAAAAAAAACTGGTACTTGTACTGCCTCTAAGTTCTGTATTTATATGCATGGTTTTTCAACTTCCTCATTATTGAAGATATTAGCCTACCATGTGCCCCTTTTAACCTTCATAACTCTTCATGGAAGGTTTTTTTTTGGGTGCGCTCTCTAAGCAATGACAACAATTGAATTAGTAAGTAAATCATTTCCAATTGCAGCAATATATATTGCTGACAGTTTTCAGATCCTTCTTTCTATACTTATCTCTATGGCAGTGTAAAGTACATCCTGAAAAATTGCTAGTTAATGGGAAATTCTTTCAACATAAAATTACACTAAGATGGTGTAAAATGGTTTATGGCTTTATGCCTTCAAAAAGTGAAACATTTTCCAGCCCTCACTTCTCCATGCCATGTCTATCTCCTCCTCCTTGCTGCTGCCACCAACACCTTCCTCCCTTTCTCCTCCACGCTGACACTACCACCTTCTTACTTTCCACTCCCTCATGTTGCTACTACGAGCTTACTTCATTCCTTTGCATCACCACCACCACCCTCCACTGCCCACTCCCCTTGCAACTACCACCTTTCTCCCCTCACTCCCTGCCGATACCATCACCTTTCTCCCTCTTACTCCCTCACCACCTCTCCTTTCCCCCTCCCACTGCCGCCCTTCATTTCCATAAGCCCCCCCCCTCTCTCCCCAACCCCCCCCCCCCCCCCAAAATCCTTCCACCAACACTGTCTACCGACTTTTTGTGAGTTTTAACAAAGAGATTTTCAGTGCAACTATAAGAGTAAATATTTTTTACAGATTCTCGACCAAACAATAGAAAACAAATCATTTTCCCTGAGAATATTTTCTGCCATATATAGTTTTGCCAGGAAATGTTAAATGCCAAAATTGATGGTTCAAGAAATCCTGCATGGATGCTCTAAAATATGGTTCTGGAAAAGTTAGTACTTTGGCGTGGAATGGCTTTAACCAATTTAGAAGTGTTCCCCCCTCCTTAGTTGTTGTCATTGGAAATGCTGGATGGATTTCATGCTTTTGGCAGAGCTGCAGTAAGAAATAATATCAAAATTTTATTGACCTTATCCTGGTTATATAGTTACCATTTTGCTCAGTTGTTTCTCACTTTTTTGGAATATTTGATAGCCAGCTCCTTCAAACTTAAGATTTTAATATTTCATTCTTTTCAAATTAGTCTAATGCTCTATATTTGATATGCAGGTTGGTGCTTCTCTAATTCGATTTATAAAAGGAAAAGGGTACACAATTCAGCATGTAAATAATTTTGTACTACAATAAAACATTCATTTCGTTATAATTTTTTTTTTCCCTCAGAGGATCTACACAGAGAAAGATTGAAGAAGAGATGGGAGTTAAAATTATATTTCCGTCATCCAAGAAGGATGATTCTATTAGTAAGTTTGGGTTTCTTATAATCTATGTGAATGTTGTATATGGTCATTATGATAAATTGTTGCTTTAAAGCCTTCAACTGTGTTAAATTTCTTCCATAA
The DNA here is from genome assembly GCF_002906115.3 of Quercus suber. Lineage (NCBI taxonomy): Eukaryota > Viridiplantae > Streptophyta > Magnoliopsida > Fagales > Fagaceae > Quercus > Quercus suber. The sequence continues at coordinate 84,153 of NW_027070246.1, forward strand.
TTGTATCATAACATGTATAATTTACTGCTGATTATTATGTAAAATTTCTACTACTTTTTAGAATATGTGAATGGGATGTTTTTATTGTCCTTTGATTAAGTTTTACATGATAATCTTGCAGCCATTGAAGGCCTTTCAATTGAAAGTGTCAATAGTGCTTCAGAAAAGATACAAACTATAATTGATGAGGTCAGTTGTCTATTAATATGATTTTCGAAAAGATGTTAGGAGGAATGCAATATTTTTTATCCTTCTTGAATATTTCTTGTCAATGACATTGGTTTGAATTGAGTTTTTTTTTAGATCGCATTCTTAATTATTTTATACACTATTTGTTAAATGTTTTCTTCAGCATTATTTTCTTGATTTTCAACCCAAATACATAATGTTGCATTAATCACTAAATTTTTTTCTTCTTCTTCTCTCCCTTCAAATACAGGCAGTTAAAAGCCCAAATCTCGATTACTCTCACTTCATATCGCTTCCATTGGCTGCACACCCTGAACTGGTTAATAAGCTTCTGAATTTTCAGAACACCATATTGGGGAATAGTGATGGTTGCCCAGATGAGAATTGGGATAGTGATTCAAATGAAGATGCTACTGACAATGAAGTTGGGCACCGACAGTTAGATAAACAACCTGATGTTGCTGTTGAACTCAAAACTGATGATGACAATGAACATGTTAAAGTGAATAGGAGCAAAATACCTCTCGTCAATTATGCCCCTAAAGCATCAAAGTCTTCTCCTTTATCTGGTATGCCAACAATTATATTACATGATGCCTAAGGAGCTTAAAAAATTTATATCAAGAGATTGTGCAGTGGTCTTGTTCTTTAGCTGGTCAGCTGTAGCAGGATTTAGTATTGTGCGTGTGTGTGTATATTATATATATTTCTTACTACTTGCCTAGTCATGGTACCACTCAACATCCTTTTTCACTTATATAAGTATTTATTTTTTGCTTGTGATTGCATTGATTTAAAGGCTCATATATGGGGTTTTATAATGCAACTGCAAATGTTTTTTTATTCCCCATATCATATTTATGTTACCTGGTTATTTATCGTGTGTGTTTTCATGATTATATTTGTATGTATCTTTCTTAAGACTCACAGATGATCATCTGTTTGCATTTTTATCATCAGAGAATCAGTTCTTTTATTTTCTTTCATCCTCTTCCTCCTCTAACAAACACTGCTGCATGTTGCACTCAGCCGACTTGGGAATTGACAAATCCATATTCATTAAACCAAAAACGTTTCACTTGACTGTACTCATGCTAAAATTGTGGAACAAGGACCGTGTTAGTGCAGCTGCTGAGGTTTTGCAGGTAACAACTTTGTACTGAATAAGGTATATGTGGCTGAAAGTGGCACTGCTTGACCTCAATGTGTAATATTTCTTCCCAGAGTATCTCCTCAAAAGTGATGGATGCTTTGGATAATCGGCCTGTCTCTGTAAGGCTTAAGGGGCTGGTAAGATCTTTTTCTATGTCCAAAGGGTAAGATAGTCGTGTCCAATAATTATTAAAAAAAAAATGATAGTTGTGTCCAATATATGTTTTGAATATGCATTGAAAAGATATCATGCTTCAAACTTCTTGACGACAGTTGTCACCAAAGCTGAAGTGCATAGATATGTGTAAGTTCATGTACACCAGTTGTTAGATGGTTAATGTATATCTGAATTTGTTTAGGTTAAGGTGTGTCATATGCAGTTTATACCTTAATTGTGAATGATCTTGTTAAGCATTGGGAGGCGTGTTTAAGTTGAGATGTGTTATATGCTGACCAATCATCTACTTTATTTTTTATTTTTCAGTGAATTAAGTAGAAAATAATTTAATGTTTGAGCTCTTTATTGAAAATCATATTCATGGATTAAAAACCCTCTAGATTTTGGCACATTGGAAGGTGGTTTTCATTGTTATGTTTGCAATGGGTGAGGGAAGATGATATTTTCCTTGACCAACTCATTTCATGACCTTGTAGGATTGCATGAGAGGTTCTTTGGCCAAAGCCCGTGTTCTTTATGCTCCTGTGGAAGAAATTGGCAGTGAGGACAGACTGTCACGTGCTTGTCGTATCCAAATTTTTGTCTGTACTAGCAAATGAGAAAGATTAATACTATCTTCTTTAATTAGGTTTAAGTTGTTTCTGTGGAATAAGTATTTTTGAATTTCTTGAACTTTCTCAGAAATCATTACTAATGCATATGTTGAAGCTGGACTGGTCCTTGAAAAAGATGCTAATCAAAAGTTAAAGGTATAATATATTACCTTTTTATATAATTCCTTTTTTTTTTTTTTTTTTTTAATTATGCTTTATGCTTTTGAGCTACGTGTGCTTTCCATAAGATCCTTTTGCTGTACTTGAAGTTTTAACAATGCATGCATATGTGACTGTACTTTGGTCACTGCATGAATTTGAAGTTCTTAATGTGAGAAGCATGTACGATAGCTTTTGAAACTTTCTCAGCCACTTAAATACTTATTCTTCATGCATCATTGCTTTTATTTCCTTAAACAAATTCATGTTTTCCAAAAGTGCAAGTGCCTAGGAAGGTGGTTAATGGGTGCTCGTTTATGCTTATGTATTGATGTCAACATATAACCTGGAAAATAGAGAAAGTGTCAAAGGAGAGGATTTTTTTTTTTTTTTGGGGGTGTGTGTGCGTTTTTTTGGGGCGGGGGAAGGGGGTGGTATGTGGTGACAAAGGGAGTAGGAGAGGATTAAAAAGTTTTTTGTTAAACTAATGCATTTTTCTCTCTCTGAAATTATGGGATATACAAATTTTGAGATAAAAAGTAAGGAGGCCTTGAAATATAAAATTAATTATTAATTTCTTAAAAAAAAAAAAAAAAAAAACAGCTGTGAAGTTTCAGAGTTTTCATCTATAATTTTAATGAATTAATTTGACCTTATCATCTGAACAAGACTTATTGAAATTTCCCAACGTTTTGCTAAGGTCAAAATGCAGTTTTTCTATGCCTCAGTTTTTGCTGTTAATGCTCATATCTTTTTTGGGGAATACTTCTTTGTCTTCTAAAATTTCTAAATTTTCTCATACATTTCCTGAGATTTATGTAACATGACGTTGTCCTTTGAGGTTCTGATATACAATCCTTAGCTTGTTACTGGACGAACTGTTTCCATCTACGTGTTTTGAGAGATGAACAAGTATTTGCTGATGTCATTTGAGGTTGTGATATACCATCATTAGCTTGTTTTCATGATGAGTTCTCTTTAAGTAGCTTCTTGACATATAAGTTTTCTTGACATATACCAAAACTTTTCTTCGTATGTTTTGCTTTTGGTCATTGCATTAATTGATGCTTGTTCACTTTTCACTGTAAGATTGAATTTAGACCAGCTATTTAACTGTACAGGTGGTGGGTCAATATTTAAATGAGCCAAACTGTGGACCCATTTTGGTGATTGGAGATGCCAAAAAGAAAAGTAAAAAAAAAAATATATATATATATATATATTTACCATGTAATTTGAATTATAATGTAAACTATTGAGTAAAATATGTGTATAGTAAGATACAAAATCAAACCCAATAACCAGTTTTGTTATGTTCAAAAATTAAAAAAACCAGCTTGAACTATTACTTGCTGGTGAAAGATTACATTATTTTACTGCATTCTTCTTCAATTTATACTTCCTGACATAGAACAACAACAACAGCAACAACAAAAGCCTTTGTCCCAAAACTTTGGAGTCAGCTCTAGATCCCTTAATAAAGCCTTACTCCTTTACATAATTCCTGCATATTTAGTGTCCATTTGGCAAAGATTATTTTTGCCAACTTATTTTACTATTGAGCTTATTTTTGCTATTATTCATGAGTTCCACTGCATTTTTTGGTATTATTCATGGGTTCTATTGTATTATTTCAGCTAATTTTTACCTTTATTTACAATACTTTTAGCAAAAAGTTTCTAATTTTAGCAAAATAAGCGGATCCAAATGGATCCTTGATATATAAGGCATACTTGGTTTTTTGGGTGTTCAAGAGTGCTGTAAATTGTAATTGTATGTTTTTTGAAAATTAGAGTTTGTTTAAAATTTTATGGCCATATGAATTCCACCTTATAAGAACTTAAAATAGTAATAGTATCATATGAATCTTGAAAGTGCAAATAATGTGGGTTTTCTGTTTCCTTGAATTGCAGTTGCATGCCACTGTGATGAATGCGAGGCATAGAAAAAGGTGTGACTACCACTTCTTTTTCCTTTTTCCTTTCTTTTTTCTGGTACTTATTAGATGCTCCCAGTGTTGCAGTTGTGTTTGGCTTCTCTTTTCTCACAGCTGTGACTAACATATGGAACTTACTGTTTAGGAAGAAATGGACTAGAAATGCTGATTCTTTTGATGCACGTGGTATTTTCAAACAGTTTGGATCAGAGGAATGGGGGGAGTATCTTATCCGTGAAGCTCATCTTTCGCAGAGATTTATGTTTGATGAAAATGGTTACTATCATTGTTGTGCTTCAATACCTTTTCCTGAAAATATGCAAGTGGACTGAACCATTTTCCTAGATATCAATGTGCTTTTCTTTAGCAAACTATGAATGCCAAAGTTATTAAGTTATTCTTTGGGAATTGTTTTAGTATATTCTTTTCGTATGTGCTCTCTTACTTGACTGCTTTCAGACTCCTGGTTCCAGATTTGTAGTTCTTCAATGAATCTATTTACCAATTTCCTCTAATAAATACTAAAATTTTTAAACTTTTGCAGTATGTTACCAAAGTAGTGTATACAATGATTTGAAACTTGGAATTATGTTGCATAAAATACTTGTGTTTGACTTTGAGCCCCGGGCCTCCTCAAAGGGCATTGCATAAACAACCGAATTTGAGAGAGATATTCAAGTCAAAGTAGAAACTAAACTCTATCTGTACCAGCTTGATAAATCTTGCTTGAATTGTGTATTGGAACTCATCATCTGATAGTAGCTCAAATAAGATGTCTGCAGGCTGATTATGATTATTAGACTTAATTCTTTGCCGATTGTGTATTGGAACTCATAATCTGATAGTAGCTCAAATAGAGACTATATTCTTGGTTATTAATTTTTTCCCCCTTCCTTTGCTTTGTCTGCACATTTTCCTGCTATTGTAATTGTAAAAGGAAGAGAAAAATTTGCGTTTCATTTTTAAATCATAGAGTTGGAAAGGTATCACCATGCAAAGCATGTCTTGCTCATATTTTTTACGTTGCCAGTATCTAAATATCCCAAATGTTGGTGGTAATTACTGACTGCAATCCTTGAAGAATTATCGGCCTTGTAGCGAGTGTCCTACACTATCCCCTGACAAACACCCCAAAGAAAGAGGTATTCTATTATTACAGAATGTTCTGAGCCATTTTGCTCAACTTCTGTTCCACCAGTTTTATTTTCTTTTGATATTTCATATTATATTCTGGTGTGTGCAGAAGTCACACTCCTTATTGCTTCAAGCAATTAGCAACAATCACAAATTTTCAAAAAGAGGTAAAAGCTAATAGAAAATGAAGTTAAATGTGATGAAGTGTGTACACAAAGTCTTTAATTGCAATTGGTGGAAGTCTTGAAAGAATCTACAGTGAAATAAACGCTTATAACTGTCTTATAACTGTTTATAAGCCATCAGTCAGTCACATGTGCCACACGTATGCATATGATGAATTAAGAATGATGTGAATGGAGTGCCAAATTTCTCTATGTTACAAAAGTCGGTCCCAAATTTTTATTGATTACCAGTGCAGCTGGTGAGTGTACATGGACAATCCCAGAAAAAACCAGTTAAAACTTAAAAGCCTCTTAATTGAACCTCTTCAAAATTCATTACTACAAGTTGGGTGGAACAGCTAAACTGGGCTGGTGGGTTAAATAGAAAGGAGATTTTGTAACTAGAAAACAAATTAGATTCAATTTTATTAACCACAAAATCATACTAAACTAAACCTTACATGGTCTGGATTGTTTCCAGCTACTGCCTCTCCTACTGAAAATGATCTCCTTGAAGCTTCTTCTCTACCCATGATGGTGACAGAACTGGACTCATCTCAAACTCCACAGCTTCTCTTTGCTGATCTTTCACTGGGTCCTCCAAGTTTGCCTTCCCAGTGGGATAAATTTTGACCCGCCATACCTTAAAAGTTTGATCCAAGCTAGCACTATAAATCAACAAACTCTTAACCACATCATCTGACTCTAAAGAAGCAGCTAAGCATCTCACTGGCCCATGATGTCCATCAATGACTGAAAGACATGAATGTAAGCAATTTCCTTCCTCTCTCCTCCATACCCTGATTGTCGAATCCTCGGAACCACTAAAGACTAAGTCACCTATGGCTATTAAGCAAAGAATAGCAAAATGATGACCTTGTAAAAACCCTCCATGGTTATATCTCCCAGACATCTTTTCCTTCTCCCAAAAGTTTATAAGCCCATCTGAGGAGCCAGAGTAGAGCAAGCAAGTGCTTTGTGACAGGCTCAAAGCCAAGGCATTAACTGGTGAAAGTTGAAACTTTAGTGTCATGGTGAGAATATGAGAGCTTTCACCAAACACCCTTCTCCATATCTTCACTGAACCATCGGAGGAGCAAGTGAAAACACACCCATCATGTTCATTGATAACAATTGCGTTGACATGACCATCATGAGCCACAAATGAATCCACACAATGCTTTTCAGAGATATTCCAGGCCTTAACTGTTCTGTCCCATGAACCTGTATATAACAGCTTTTCTTCATGGTTGTATGCTAGGCAAGAAATAATGTTTCTGTGTTGGAGTGTGCTCTTTCTTGGAAACAAGAAGAATGATTTTCTTTGAGGCAAGGTAGTGATCTTCTTTGGTCGAAAATTGTCTGTGATCGACACATTCCATACGCGAATTTTGCAGTCACTATGTGTGGTGAATAGCATTCTTCCACAAGCCAAGATGGCACGAACTTGACCAGAATTAGCCCTTATGTAACCCATTTCAGTGCAGTCTGGTTGCTTCCAGACATGGATGCGTTTACTTTCAGAGCCAGTGAATATAAAATCTTTTGTGAGTGTGATAGAGAAAATGTTACCTTCATGGCGATGGAGAGAGGCTATGCAATGATAAAGAAGAGGTTGAGTGGGAGATGTTCGCACCGGGGAGAGTGTCCATGGTGTCTCCGGGCTCATTGGTCGTATTGGGATTGATGTTGCTGAAGCAGAAGATGGCCTTGGAGAAGTAAACTGCATTCTAGGCTCGGCTGAATTTTGATGAGCACCAAAAGAGAGTCTCCTAGGTAAATTGATGTTCTTCCTTTCTTCATCCATGAAGCTCCTTAGGTCTACTTCACCATGAGATTCCATGGTAGATGATCATAGACAAAGGTCCTATGTTGTGAAAACTGAATGGGGGTTGTTCAAAATCTGGTTAGGACTGTTAAATATTTAGTTGAGATTGTCTGGGAACCAGTATTTTAGGCTCTTTAGTACATTGAACTTTGCTATAACAATGTAGAGCCAAAACTAATGAAAGAGAAGGAAAACTAAGTATAAACAGGTAAGATTTAGGAGTAGTGGGCCTAGTGACCAGTGTGATTTGATATTCAATAAATTTTCTATTACCCCCACAAGCAAACGCCACTAGAATATGCAGCTCATATATGTCAGGCTTGTAAAGCAAATAATACTTCTATGAGAAGCAAACAATAAATGAAAACTCAAGAACCACAACAATTGATAACTATAATAATCTAAGAACTCATAAGAGAGAAATTTTGGGTTTGAATAAGGTTACAATTTAATTAACTTTGTGAATAATGGTTTGTGCTACCGGTCAGCATGACATATATAAAAAACGAACTTTTGGGATAGTTGGTCTAAGCATCTACCCAATGATAGTAAATAAACCAAACTCCTAGACAAGAATAATAAATGAAAATGATATTGCAAGTTCAAAATTGTGTTTGATAACATTTCTGGGTACATTTTCACTGCTATGCTATCTAGTCTTCTATATGATATCATTGATATGTATGAGTAAATCGCAATTCTCAAATCTCAAACCTATATGTATATACAATCATCAGAAAAGTCTATATACTGCGCATACATACAAAGTTCATGGTAATTGTCATTATAGTTTTTTTCTTTGTCATCATCACCATAAATCAATATATTTAAACACAAATTAGAGAGAATATATTTAAACACAAATTAGAGAGAGCCTAGAACATACTACTATTTTGATATGCTACTTCTGACCCAATGGCTCTCAAAATCTTTCTTCAGCCCATACCTAAGGTTAATGACTCATCCAACCTACCCACCCATATACCTTATTGCATAGTTTTATATTCTTTATGCCACTCAACTACTTAATAAAACGCATCGACCTGCCATGATTATATCAGGATATTTACAACAAGAAGAAAAAAAATAATGTAAAAGTCGGTATAGAGCCTGACATGTCCTAGCCAACTTTACAGTATTTTCAATCACAAGAGACAAAATCATCGTCTTAAGAAGATAAGTTATCTCCCATGTCTTAGTAGCTAAGCAGCGAGACCATATACATACACATAGATATAGCCTGGGTGATATCCTCTTGATCTTCTCCACGTCCATCACAATTCAATTCACAGTTCAAGTTAGAGAGAATCTTTGGCCTAAATAAGTTAGTCTTTGTATCTAGGCAACAGATTTTTACATGTTCTTCACAATAAAAACTCAAATTTTATTTGCAACTCTTTAAAGTTTCTAGAGATGCTTCCACCACAGTTGCGCTCTTGCCTTGCTTGCTTTAAAGGCTGTGCATGCGTGGGGAGAATTTAATCGTTCTGTTCGAAACATGGTGTAAGCACTTTCAAGTGTGTATTGTCCTAAAATGTCCCTAACCAAATTAAAATATCTTTGGGACTTCAAGTACTCCATTGATAACTGAAGCTTTGTGAGTTAAAAAATTTTGATCTTTCGATGATACTTGCTCAAAATAAGCGCCAGGGTCAATAATAGTCTCCACGTCCGCAATGACCTTAAAAGAAGTAGGGATGGGTAAAAACTGTTGCGCGCACACACACACTTCCACACATGACCACACAAAACAATTGAAATGCACGTGTGTGTAATGAACACTACCCTTTTATTATATATATTGTTTTAGTTTCCAAGATACTCTTCCAAGTGAGGAGCAAGAAGAGTGAGTGTAAAATGAGAATTTCTTTTGGAAAGGAGGGTTAAAGTAAAACATAAGATTAAAAAAAATTATTTTTCAAGTTTTGGTTAGTGTAGTTTATTTTAAGAAGTATGGGCACTTCAATCTCATTTCACACTCTACTAAATTGTTAACCTATGATGAGAGCAACATCACTATCACATAAATGTACTAGTAATACTATTTTTATTATACATCCAATTATAAGTTAACATGCTAGTTGGGTGTGAAATTTGGTGATCCTAGACTTATCATTTGTCTTGTATAATTGTTTGGAAGATTTGCACCCACCCACAAAAACTATCTTCCAAGACAAGAAGGTTTGAAGAATCAAGAATTTCTGAAGACCAGTAACGGGGGGCCCATGTGCCTTCTTCTTCGAGATGGACTCCTCCTGATGGAAGCAATCAAGCTAGCTAACACCTGCAACAATTGGGGTGGGAATAATTGTGTGTGATTGTAAATGCCTTAGGATAAAGATCAGTATGCTCTTGAACACTCCCCCCTTCCCCCCTCCCCTCCCATAATTAGGGGTGAGTGTTCCCTACTTGATGTTTACCATAATAGTATTCTAGCCGTTAAATTCGAATCTACGAGCAGGTAACCGGTGAGCCATAAATGTTATTCCAACCTCGTAAGTAGTGGCAACTCTATATTATGGTTAGGGTGTTCAATGATCTTGAAAAAAATTATATATAATTTTTTTTTTTTGTCTACTATAAATAAAAAATGAGCATCCTAAAATACAGTTACAAAGACTAATAAGTGTAAAAACAGTTACAAAAATCAAATAAGTTGAGTAACAACAAAAATAATGATGTGGATACAAGAAAAATGTAGCAACAAAAAAAAGAAGTTGAGTTAAATTGTTAAAAGAGTAATACCATATTACGATGGAAAGAGAGACATGAAAAATTAGAGTCAAAGTTCATCTTGCCTAAGCCCTTGAAACACCATATATAATGGCAAAACCCAATGGCCCCAACCACAACACAATATGTTAAAACAGTTTGTCGTCACCAAAGGTAACTAACTCCTAATTCATGTCGAGTAGACTATGTAAAAACAGCAGGGGCTTGAGGGAAGAAGCTCAAAAGGTACCTATAACATGCGAGAAGCCCATATCGAGATCCATATATTGTTCCTCCTCTCAGGATAGGCTTCATTCTACCCATTTCATTTTCGATTTAAAAGTTAGTGCAGCCCATGCTCAAAAAAATGCAAACTCACATGTACCAATATCAGTACTCTTCAGTCTTTATTATTTAGTAAATGACCTCACCAGGTGACCGTGCTCACACATTATCCTCATAAGGATAGACATGTTTCTCGATACATGTATATGTTGTCCACTCTCTAGTGACGTTATCCATAACCAATGCAATCATCTGTAGGATTAATCTAGAATAAGCTTTGACTTAGTTAATATTATTGGATTTTTTTTTTTTTAATGGGAATTGGTGGAATTCTTTGAAACTCATACATAATTCATCGTGTATATATATATATATATATATATTATATTTATATCTAAAAGTTAAAGTGTAACATTAATTTTTGCTGCACTTCAGTTGAGTTACATCAGCATTCACGTCATTATCCTTTTTCTTTCTAATTTTCCTATAATTTTTTTTTTTTTTTTTTACGTTTACTTATATATATATATATATATATGAGAAATGCTAACGAGTGCCCTTAGAGCACTGGTTAATAATCTATTTTAGGAAAGTTTTGATACCACTTTTATGGGAAATGAAAAAAGCCGTTAAAATATCAATTACTTTTTTTTTTTTCATTTCTCATAAAAATTTTCTTTAAATGGATTATTAACTAGTGTCCAAGGGCACTTGTTAGCATTTCTTTTTTTTTTACCTTTTCATCTCTCCAGTCCCCACTACCCTCAACCTTAATATCACTATTCATCTTTCCTTTCATCTTCCTTTATTTTGTCTTTTCATCTTTTCCTCCCTTATATTTTCATCTCCCTACTACCCTCAACCTTAATATCATTATTCATCTTTCCCTTCATCTTCTTTTATTTTGTCTCTTCATATTCACTTCATCTTACTATAAATTTTTCATTCTCTCTTCCATTTTTTGCATAGTTTTCCTCACGAAAATGTTATCTCTCTATCTCTCTCTCTCTCTCAATATTTTTTGGAGTATTTTTATTTTATTTTTCTTGCATCTCTACTTTAAGTTGATAAATTTTTGTGTTCGTTATAACTCTACTTTGGGTTAATGCGATTTAGTTTTTTGTTTTAAGTTTTTTTGTTCTCTTTGATGGTTAAATGTTATCTTATTGCGTTATAAAAAATTAAAGATAATAAATATGAATATAATATATATTATTCTATTACATAAAATGATTTGGGTAATTTAGTGTTTATTATATATATTTACATTTTTTTCATCTTATTTTTTTCAATATTTAAACTCAGCCACATCTTCCATATAATTTAATTATTTATGTTTTTTTTAAAAAATTAAACACATAATATTTTATTTAAATTCAAATAAATAAAATTGTAATACAATTAATAGAGATAATTAATTTGGTGTTTAGTGTTATATATTTTATTTTTACTTTTTTTTCTTCTCATATTATTTTATTTAACATATTCCATTATAAAATATTATAAAACTAATTAGCCACTATCATTATGGAGTAGTAGTCTATAATTTTATGTATATAAAGAAATGGAATAAATAGAGTTTATATCTGTAAACATTCACATTAAGTAAATAATATATATACTTAATGTGTATGGTTTTGTGTATGTAAAGAAATGGAACATATAGAGTTTATATATGTAAAGATTCACATTAAATAAATAAATAAATAATATATATACACACACATCTATGTTTTAATGTATATAAAGAATTGGAATATATAGAGTTCATATTTGTAAAGATTCACATTAATATATATATATATATATATGTATGTATATATGGTTTTGTGTATGTAAAGAAATGGAACATATAGAGTTTATATATGTAAAGATTCACATTAAATAAATAAATAAATAATATATATACACACACATCTATGTTTTAATGTATATAAAGAATTGGAATATATAGAGTTCATATCTATAAAGATTCACATTAAATATATATATGTATATATATATATATATGTATGTATGTATAAAGGTTTAAGAAAAGTATATGTATGGTTTTTATTAACTTAAAAGATAATGAAAAACCACCTGTTAATAAATAATAACTAAAATAATAATATTATTAAGCGCAATGTGCAAATTTGCGACTAGTATTAATAAAGACGTAATCACTAAAAACTTTACATGGTGGACATAAGCCATCAAAACAAACCAAGTAATTAATTTTGCTTTTTTCTACTGTTCCTCTTTCTCTATAACTCCCACTCTTCCAACAACAATTTTTAAGCATTTACACCATTATTGATCTTCATTCTAAGTCACTAATATGTGCCCAAATTCTATCTATCAATTTTCTACCTAAAAAGAACAAATTAAAAATAATTCTACCCAATCAAACCTGATAAAAAATTCATCAATCTACAATTATAAAGGTTAGACCCTTTTGTAATTGTACTATGGTTAAAAAATGTATTATAAATCTAGTTTAAAACATTAATATTACTATTTTTGTGTGTATTCTAATAAGTATTACTGTTTACTAAAAAAAATGATGTTTATCTTACATTGGTTGTGTGTATCTAGTGTTTGTTATTTATAACCCCAGTCTATAACTATAAAGGTTAGACCATTTTATAGTTATACTATGGTTAAATAATGTATTTTAAATCCGGTTTAAAATACTAATATTACTATTTTTATGTGTGTTCTAATAAGTATTACTATTTATTCAAAAAAGAAGAGAAAAGAAAGGATGTTTATCCTACATTGGTTGTGTGTGTCTAGTGTCCGCTGTTTATAACATCAATCTATAACTACAAATGCATGTTAGACCCTTTTATAATTGTACTCTGGTTAAATAATATATTATAAATCCGACTTAAAACAATAATATTAGTATTATTGTTTACTTAAAAAAAAGAAAAAAAGAAAAAGAGGCTCACCATGATCAGTCACTCTCACCATGGAAGTACTATGATTATATTGTCTTTCCATGATGTACACCACACATTTATTGCGAACAATGAGAAGCTGTTTACTCTAAAATAAAAATAAAAAATAAAAAACTCACCATGATCAGTCACTTCACCATCGAAGTAGTATGATTATATTGTCTTTCCATGATGTACATCACACATTTAATGCGAACAATGAGAAGTGCACTACATACCACGCTAGTGTGACATAATTCATTCGGTAGCATGACATAAACTTATTTTGTGGCATCGCATACATTTTTTGATGAACAGTGGCATCGCATACATATAACATAGATAACAAAAAGTTTATATCATACCAATAGTTACTTTAATTTGACATCACAATTGCGTTTGTTATTGCAGTATTCATGCTACATAAAACATTGTGAAAAAAAAAAAAAAAAAATTGTGTACGAAGTTCAAAAAGTTAGGTTTTGCATAAATAGATACGTGACAAAAATTAGAGAAACATTAAAACTCAATGTCTAGAAGTTTGAGAAGTTTAAAATTCAAAATATTTGTTATTTTGTACTCTCATTTGATTAGTGGTTCATAACAAGAAATTAAGACGGAGCACGTGATGCTTCAAGTTCATGTTCAAGGGCATTGCCTATTTGCCTATGACTCCGACACAATTAATCTGATTTGAGAATAGAAAAATGGGCGCAAAAGCTTAATCAATTATCATTTTTTATTATTACTTTTTGCTGAATAGAAAAAGATAAGATCATAGAGGTAAATCACATTATATATAAAAAATAAAAAAATAAAAAAAAAATTCTATCGAGCAGAATATAGCATGGGATTCCCTCATTGGCTTGCGGCCTCAGCGCTAATGAGCCCAGTACTATTCATTATTCAAACCCCAACATTATGCTGAGGTGAATGAGGTGCTTGCCCACTACACACCACACAGCTCACTCAATTATTCAATCACGTAAATTGAGGGGGAAGATTATTTGGTAACTAAAATTTGTTTGCCTCTCCAGTAAAAGGAATTCACCATTAATGATGTGGTGCACTTCGATTAGCTAGACAATTCTGTGGGAGCACCAAAACTGTAAAAGGTCGGTTTCAGTGATGGACAATTCAATTCAATGAGCTAGAGCCTTCCCAATAGGACAATGGAATCGCGTGGGTGAATATCCAAAGCCACCTTTTACTCGTGCAGACAAAAACATAAGAAAAGAAAAAAGAAACCCGTTAAGTTATCATCAAATAATTAACAGAGTTGATAAAGGCACAATTAATCAATTATTCCAAGCTCCTGACTCTTGAAAGAAAAAAGAAACAAATATAATAATAATTCCAAGCTAATAAACCAACAAACAGGCTAAAGCTTAAGATTCCTCTTTATCCACAGCCAATTAAAGAAGGCCACTTCTCTACATTTTAATCCTAAACAAACAACTTAAAAATTTAAAAATACAAAATGTTAATCCTATCCACTCATTTTTCAAATGCCACAACTTCTTGCCCGTATTAATTTGGGACATGGAGCCATTGGTCGGTGCAATATGTGGGCCAAAGCAAGTCATGCCCTCATGTCTATTCTCTTTTATCATTATTTTCTTCGTAAAAACAACCCCACCAAAATGCCACAACTTTTGCTCATCAGTCTCACATGGTAGAATCATTGATGTGCTTCGGGACATTTCCATTAAAGCATGTTAGTGACAGCTAAGACCACAGAAAATAACCAGATTGGATGTGCATGGATATTTTGTGTACACTTTACATATTCCTTTTTTATCTTCTTAATAAACAATACTTTTCAATAATAGTAACACAATCTTAGTATGAATTACTCATGATCTATACCCTAATAAAGCTTATCTTATATTGCACATCTTTCTAGTATTTATATGTGACGTAGAAAAGCCATTTTTGCTATCTCAACCATATAATCTCTCTATCCTTATCCTCCTAAGTACTCCGTCTCCAATAGCTATAGCACTTAGTTAAACCAAAAAAATGGCCAGGATTGCCTTTGGTCGATTTGATGACTCGTTTAGTTTGGGCTCTTTCAAGGCCTATCTTGCTGAGTTCATCTCAACCTTGCTCTTTGTTTTTGCTGGTGTTGGTTCGGCTATAGCATACAGTTAGTTCTCCTCTCACTCACTCACTTATAATAGCTCTATTTTCTTTACATGGCTGTCCCTCTAGCTCACTGCTTGAGCTAAAGATAACATTTCAATTTAATTTCTTTGTTCTGCTCTTTTCATAACATGGAAATATTTCGAACTCTTGTTGATCATTGGATAATAAATCTATATAATTTTTTTTATGGGATAAATAAACCTATATGAGGATGACAAATATTTGCCATAAATAAAGGAGGGAAAAAGAAACCATAATATTCTTCAAGGAGGATTACTTATGTAAGCTATGTTGTATAGTCTGTTGATGATTCATTATAAGATTAAGGTTTGGTTGTTAGACTTATTGTTGTTGGTTAGGTTGTGGCCATGAGAGAGAGAGAGAGCTTTGGATGCATAACAATAAGAAATCTGTGTCTTTTTTTTCCCCACTTATACATTAATTCTTACATCTTTTTTTGTTTTGTTTTGACAGATAAGTTGACATCCAATGCGGCACTTGATCCAGAGGGGCTAGTAGCCATTGCTATCTGCCATGGCTTTGCTCTCTTTGTTGCAGTCTCAGTTGGTGCCAACATCTCAGGTGGCCATGTTAACCCTGCTGTCACCTTTGGATTGGCACTTGGTGGCCAAATCACAGTCCTTACTGGCATCTTCTACTGGATTGCTCAACTTCTTGGCTCCATTGTAGCATGTTTCCTTCTCAAGGCAGTCACTGGAGGCTTGGTAAGTTTTGTTCGATAAGAATTTTTTCAATTTTTAGCACCCCAAACACTTTCTATGTAGTTAATACTTACCAAAACAAGGGCAACTATGACCTTATCATTACAAGAGCCAAAACATGTGTTTGTGGTTATCTGATCAAACTTTGAACAAAAAATCTTCTGGCTCCACTAAAAGTGCTTCACTTTATACTTTATTAATTTATCATATCATATGACCGATTTTTTTTTCTTTAAATTATGGTTACTTTAGAAGGAAGATAAATAAATAAAACGTGTAAAAAATATGGTTGATTTAGCAAATAATGAAGTTTACATATTGGGATCGATAGAGGATCCCAATTCATCAAATTCCTTTTATGTTCTATAATTCTTTTCCTTCCTTCTCAAGGAAAGCTAAATTAACACCAAATTGATGTTACTTCTTTTTCAGGCAATTCCCATCCACAGCCTTGCTGCCGGAGTTGGAGCCATTGAAGGAGTGGTGATGGAGATTATCATTACCTTTGCTTTGGTTTACACAGTCTACGCAACAGCAGCTGACCCCAAGAAGGGTTCACTAGGCACAATTGCACCCATTGCCATTGGTTTCATTGTTGGTGCAAACATCTTGGCTGCCGGCCCATTCTCCGGTGGATCAATGAACCCGGCTCGCTCCTTTGGGCCGGCTGTGGCTAGCGGTGACTTCCAAGACAACTGGATCTACTGGGTTGGACCCCTAATTGGTGGTGGCTTAGCTGGGCTTATCTATGGCAATGTGTTCATGCACCATGAACATGCACCTCTGTCCAATGAGTATTGATTTGATTGAAAAGTTGTTGTGTTCTTTTGTCCGTATGTCTTTGTAATAAAGGAGAGGAGAAGCAATTTTTGCTCATCTTCTTTCCTTTTATTTTATTTTTCTTAATTTATATAAGTTTCATCTTCTATATATTATCCTTGTAAAGCTTTGTTTGATTCAGTTGTTGAGAACGTTCGTTGCTTTATGAAAATGGATGAAGTTGGTGATGTGCAGCAAACCACACATTGTTCTGTATGGTTTGGCTTTCTCGTCTTGTGTCTGTTATGGAGGGGTGGAGGATGGCCCATTTTTGCAATAATGCAACCGACTCCTTTGGACATACGCAAATTATGGCTACAACTTTTACTTTCGGTTTCGGGTCAAATCGTTATTATTATTATTATTTTTTTCTGGTCAAGGTTTTTTTTTTTTTTTTTTTTTTTTTCAGTCTCATCCTGGATAAGGTTTTGAATTTCGTTACGAATTTACAACTGTAATATAATATTTCGGTACTGATGATTTTGCACCAGATATATATGCATACAAAAACATATATTTATTTATTTATTACTTCATATTTCACTGTATCTAATTATCCAACACATAATTTAAAATATGGTATGAGAATAAAATGAGTCAAATGATGAATTTGAACTTCAATATTTAAAAAAGTTCAACACAATCTGGAACAATCAGAATAGTCCAGAATTGAGAGACTCAAACAACCAAAATTTGTCTAAAACATCAAAACAGACCAAAATTTAAACCAAAACAGAACATGGAGGTAAGTGCACCGAGTTAAGCACCATAATGGAATATTCCGATCAAAATGAAACGAAATTTAAAACCTTGGTCATGAGTTAAAAACACATTATTGCTATAACTCTGTGTTGAGTGAAAATTATTTGTGTAATAGTATAGGTGTAACGCCACTCCCACCTATTACCATTGCCTCTTACGCCTAATACCATCTCCCATGTTAGGCTTGTACTTTTAGTTTTTTCACTATTTTTTTATTAAAAAATAAAAATCATTTATGATTCAAAGCCTTTTATGGTTTTACCCATGTAGTCTGTAATCTCTTTAGAGAATATATGGATGTTATACATTTGTACAAAACTTATGTACAATACCTTACATATGATTCCTTACGCTCCCCAATCAAATCATCTCACATGAAAAATTTATTCAACTCAAACCAAATGGCATCAAACTTAGCTTAACGGCAATAGATCTCAATTTACACACAAAAAAAAAAAAAAAAAAAAAAAAACACTCAGACTAACTCCAATAGCAACAACACTTGGGTCCTCAACCAAGCCTCTCATGACGTCATAATTGGAGTTCTAGACACTAGTGTTAAGCCTGAATCAGGTCTGTCTGAGATTCAGACTCGATGGCGAGGCCAATGTAAGTCTGGACCGATTTCAAACCTAAGGCCTATATAAAAAAACTCACCAAATTTGATTTCAAATCATGATCAGCAAATTTGTGGTGGTTGTTTGGGTGGCCGTGGTAGTGAGTTCTAGGTTTGGGTGATAGGACGAGATGACGATGGCTTGTGTGTTGCTAGGTTTCGGTGGTTGTGGGTTAGTCATGGCCTTTTTGGGTTTTTGGTGGCTGAGAGTTGGTTTTGGTCATGACTTTGAGATTCAAGCATAAGGATTTGGGCAACCATGGAGATGACACATTGCCATTAAGATGAATATCACATTGTTTGGGCTGAGTTAAATAAATTTATCATGTGAGATGATTTAATTGGAAACTTAAGAAACTGCATATAAGGTATTGTTCCTAAGTTTCACCCTATAAATTTTACTATATAAATCAATGTTGTCAATTGGAATGATATATTTCGGTACCAGCTAAGTCCAACATATAAATATATAATTAACATACATAATTATATACAACATAAAATTATAATTTCAAAATAATCAAATATAAAAATAATATGCATTAAGTTCTAAGTTCTAACATTATCATCACATCACATGATAAAAAAAAATTATAATATCTCATTACATTACATAACATAAATTCTATGATATTTTTGAGTACATCCACTGAAGAATTTAAATATGGGAATTTTTCCTCTAAAAGGGGCACTATTTTTTCCTATTGGTTAACTTTCATTCTCCTCATAGATCATGATAAGGACAATGTTTTCCCAAAAAGGCAATGATGAGAAATGTGGAGAAAAGTTTAAGATCTTTTCCGATATTAAATTAATAAAAAATCTACTTCTAATTTCATTACAAAAACTTTACAAACTAATATAACTATAAATGTAGTTTGTGTCACTTCAATAATATAATAAATAATGTGGGGGGTCAAAAACCAACTAAAAACCTGGGCTGTAAATCAATACTTGATCATCACAACTAATTTGTAATGGATGGTAAGCGAACAATCCTCAATAGGAGATCTGAACAAGAGTAAAAATTGGATAATACAAGTTTATTATAGATAAACAAGGATTAACTATTGTTGTCGAGGATACATGCATCCAAAAACAAGTATAAATTCTCTCAACTCTTTTTTCTCTCTAATTTTGGTATATCCCACCATGTGTGCATAAAAGCCTCTATTTATAACCCCAAGCCTTGTTCTCAGTAGTAAGCTATCTAACGAGGATCAGAAGATACTCGTCCCATCAGGTGTCTCCTTTACCATTTTGATGATGAAGGTGGACTTTTGGGGCATGAGGCCACTGTTCAAGCTACTCATTCATTAATAAATGTTGTTGTGTCAAGTGAGAACATCTATATTAATGCATAAGTGACTATTGCTTAATTCAAGAGCTACCTCCTTAGGCTCCTCAAACATCTTTCATGGGTTTGGGTTTCTCCTCAGCTTTGTCATCAATGGGGCATCCTTGGTTGATATTGTCCAAGTGACTACATTTTGTCGGCATCCACAGGTGGAAAAAGGATTCCTACCTAAGATGGGTCTTTGGTCTCTTGATTAGGTCTAGGCCCTTTCCTCCAAAGGATATGGGCCGAGCTCGGCCATTCGGATCATCTTATCATTTTAGTGGGCTCGTAGTTTACAGTCCATGGAACACAAACAAAGGACCACTCACCTACAAATAGATATTTGAATTTTTTTTTTTTAATGATTGATAACATATTAGTTTATAGAGTTACGTAATATAATTTAAATTTGTAATATTTCTAACATCACTAAAAAAATAAAGTTATGTGAAGTGAGTTTTGGGGCATCTATTTCAAATTGCAAGGTAGATATCGGGTTGAGTGGAATAGTCTTTGATATTAAATCGCCACTTAACTTGATGCCCTCGGGTCTAGAACCCTCCTAGTCGTTGCCGTCTAATGAATCTAGCAAAACCACCAGTATTCAACTATCAAATAGATGATTGGCCTCAAACAAGTCATCGGGTTTCAAAAATCACAAAAACACATATTTACAACCAAAAAAAAAAAAAAAAAACCTACAAAATTTAATCTTCAACAACCCAAACCAGATTTGCAATCATCTAGCCATAGAGGAAAAAAAGTCAAAAACATAAAAAGCTACACAAATCTGCCACAGAGATTAGAGGAGGGAGATAAAGAGAAAATAGGGAAATTAAAAATAAAAGAAGGTCAAAATTTTTTTTTGAAACAGATTAGACTTTTTTTTTTGGAGAAGAAGAAGAAGAAGAAGAAAGGACATTTGTTAACACAACGAGGAACATATATCTCAAGGACCAATGATTGCAAACCACATGAAAAATATTGAAGGCTTATGTTTTTTTGGTAATTGAGCAAGTAGCATTTCATCAAATTGTTATTTGTTCTAATTTGAACCCACGATTAAAATTATTTTTTTGTCTACCAATAACAGCAATAATTTGAACCCACAATTAAAATTACTTTTTCCCTGCCAATAACAGCAATAATAACCTGCCACTTAAAATTTGTTGTGAAAATTTTGTGAACATAATATTTCTATCTGTTCCTCAAAAAAATAAAAAATAAAAAAATTATCTTTCAATATACTCATTGCCAAACCGACTGCCTATTCAACCAACTAACATGAGCAACACTACCAAGAACCATTTGAATCGAACTAAGTTGGGCGGTAGGGTTGGTTTGGTTGGGTGTATAGACTCATCCCTAGGTATGAGAGTTGTAAAAAAAAAATTTGTGATTAAATTGTAGGGGTTTTTTTTTCCCCTTTAAATTGTAAAGAAAGTGGCGATTTCTAGAGAGCTTTTGTGGTCACTAGGGTTCTTGGACAAGAATATCTAGAACTTTCTTTATCCCAATTTGAAGATATCTCTCAATTCTCAAACCCTTAAGATGGCAATGACGATTTCTCGTACATCCTAAAACATCCATTAAAAGTAAATATTACTTTTTAAATTTTTTTTTTTTTATAACACTATAGCTGCTCATATAAGCTCTGAAATAAATGTAAAATTGTAAATAAACATAAGTAACCCAAAAAAGAAAAGATGGAAACGGCCATGAGGCCTAGCGTGATAGGAAAACCAATTCAATTGGACTTTACCCAAACATAAAGGCTTCAGTTGGTAGAAGTCACAGATTGATAATTTGATAATTGGGAGAGAGAAAATTTGAACTCTAAATTTCTCATTTGAAAATACAAAAAAGTATCAACTAATTGAACTACAAATCTTACTAGTATGAAAATTTATAAGAGAATTTCCCATAATGAAATTGGATTTTAGACTTAATTACAATACAAGAAGTGTCTTTGAATGCCTTTAAGGCAATATTTTTACATCATTTCCTCATAATGTTATATTGGTTTTTAGAACTTTCTTTGAAATGTACATTAATTAGCAAAACTGTGTTAGGAAGACTCTGACCCAAATTCTAACCCTAATTCTGAAGCATATTCTTCAGGCGATATTGTTTCATAATTCCATTCATGTCCTTTCCATTCAGGCAGTTGTTGGACAACAAGCTGCATCAGAGGAAAAAAGAAACAATTTAATCCAACCTATACTAAAATAGAATATGATTACTTAATAACCCAAAGAAAAAAAATTTCTAGTTTGCTGAAACATAAGAAATGAAAGAGAAATATCACAAACCAGGCCTGTAGAATCTTTTTTACCCACTGTAAGTTGACAAGCAAGTCTCCAATTTTTTGGTTTCTGAAACATACCCCAGAACATATATGTTAGGTCACAACTACAATAGCCTCAGGAAAATAAATTTTTCACAACTGATAAGATGGCATATTATGATTAGTACTTTTTTTTTTTTTTTTGATGGGAAATACTTGACTTTATTAAAGCAAAAGGACAAGTTACATTTTGTCATGCATACAGGCATGCTTTATCAGGCCAGGGCATTCCTCTAGCCATGCAATATAGTCCTCAACGTTTCTAGCGTGTTGAGCGAGTAAGTGAGCAGGGACGTTTCCCTGCCTTTTAGTATGAGTGAACTTCCACCGCCTAAAGTGCGAGACCTGTTCCATTATTCCAGCGAGCACAGTGACTGAAGCAGGTGGCGATCCTAGTCCTTGTAAGGCGTTGCAAACTAGCAAAGAGTCACTTTCAAACTCAGCATCTCTGATACCAACGTCCTTAGCGAACGCGATCCCAGCTTCCAAGGCTTTTGCTTCAGCTTCTACGGCACCCAACGGCCACTTCAACTTCTTGCTTAAGGCAGCAACCACTTCCCCGGCGCCGTCCCTGATTAATACTCCGGCTCCTGCTTGCTTTCTGTCCGAGAAAACCGCACCATCAATGTTTACTTTATAATATCCTTGACGTGGTGGTTGCCAAGTGACCAAAGGCACGGGTTCAGCTTGGTGCTCTATTTTTGCTTCATTTGCAGACCGAAACTCTTCCACCAGATGTAAGGCATTCCTGAGAACCGTTCTACTTGCCTTTCCTTTTCCTCCCATTCGCAGCTCATTTCTATTTTTCCATATACCCCAGCATATTGTACCCCAGCATACCGTAATAAATTGTTCCATTTGCCCAGGCCGAAGGTGGTCACACCTTTGTAGGTTCGCAACCACGTCCAAGAAGTCCCAATGCATCGAGATTTCAAACGGCAATGCAAACTTGCTATTGTTCCACACTTCTTTGGCATGGTCACAGCTCCACAGTAAATGGCAGACCGTTTCCTCATTTTGTCCGCAAAGCTCACATGTTCCATTTGATGTAATTTTCCTCTTCGCTAAGTTGGATTTCGTGGCTAAAATACCACGACTTGCCTTCCATGCAAAGTGTTTTATTTTCTGTGGTATCTTCAAGAGCCATATGGACTTCCAAATTTTCCTCCTGGTTGTCTCGTCCGAGCAATCAGCTACAGTAGCGCGTGCCTTCTCTTCCAGCGCTAGTGCGTACGCACTTTTGACAGTGAACTTCCCATTCTTATTTTCAGCCCAAATCAGTCTATCTTGAGTGTTGCTTGAACTCAGAGGGATACCCAGAATAGCATCTCTGTCTTCGGGTAAAAACCAACTATTCAGCTTGTCAATATTCCATTCACCTGTTACTCTGTTTATGAACTCACAAACCAGAGTATTAGTGGAGTTTGGCTTTTCCTTTGAAATCACCTTGTACGTGCATGGTCTGGGGATCCATTTATCGTGCCAGACTCTAATCTTGTTACCATTCCCTACTTGCCATCTCATACCTCTTTGAACTATGCTTTGTGCTGCCATTAAGCTCCTCCAGGCATATGATGGACTCCGGCCCAAAGTCGCCTCAGTAAAGCTACAGTGTGGGAAGTATTTCGCTTTGTAAACTCGACTAAACAAGGAGTTGGAATTGGTTAGCAGTCGCCAACCCTGTTTGGCCAGGAGAGCCAAATTAAAGCTTCTTAAGTCTCGAAAGCCAAGACCTCCCCTGTCTTTAGGCAAACACATCGTATCCCAGTTTAACCATGCGATTTTCTTCTCATTCCTTGTCTGTCTCCACCAGAATTTTCTGATCACACTAGTCAGCTCTTCACAGAGATTCTTGGGCAGCAAAAAACAACTCATGGTGTATGAAGGCACAGCTTGAGCTACAGACTTAATCAGAATTTCCTTCCCAGCAGGCATTAGTAATTTTTCCTTCCATCCTGACACTTTGTTAGCCACTCTCTGTTTAAGCTGTGCAAAGGTATTGTTCTTAGACCTTCCCACCAGTGACGGCAGACCTAGATAGGCTTCATGAGGTTTAATAACTTGTGCACCGAACATAGTCTTCACCCTCTCCTTTATTCCATTGTCAGTGTTTGGGCTGAAATACAAAGAAGTTTTGTGACAGTTTAACTGTTGGCCAGAGGATGTTTCATAAATCTTGAGAATTCTTTGAATTTATGTGGCTTCACTTACTGTTGCTCTTCCAAATATCAAGTTGTCATCGGCGAAAAATAAATGGGATATTGTAGGTCCATTAGTTGAAGCAGCCACCCCTTTAATGGCAGTTCTTTGAGCTGCATTGTTCAGCAAGGTAGACAAGCCCTCAGCACACAGGAGGAAGAGATAGGGCGACAATGGGTCACCTTGTCTCAACCCTCGGGTTGGTTGGATACAGCCATATGGTTGCCCATTGATCCTTACTGCATATTTCACCGAAGAAACACATCTCATCACGGTGTTAACCCATTTCTCATGGAAGCCAAGCTTCTTCATAATTTGTCTCAAACATTCCCACTCAACCCGATCGTACGCCTTACTCATGTCCAATTTTATGGCCATCTCGCCACATTTACCCTTCTTCTTTTTGCTAATATGGTTCATTATCTCATGTGCCACCAAGACATTGTCGGTGATGAGATGCTCTGCCACAAAAGCGCTTTGGTTCTCACTTATGATTTCCTGCAACACCAATTTCATCCTGTTTGCCACAACTTTTGAAGCAATTTTGTAAGCCACATTACATAAAGAAATCGGTCTATAATCACTCACTTTTTTCGGGTTCTTGGTTTTTAGAATAAGCACAATGTGGGTATCATGGAATTTAGGAGGGGACTCACCATAGTTTAGAAAATTAAGAACAGTGTTTATAACAATGGATTTAACAATAGGCCAAAAATGATGATAGAATAAAGGTGGCATACCGTCTGGTCCAGGGGCCGTTAAGGGGTGCATTTGCTTTAGTGCCTTCTCCACCTCCATAGCACGAAAGTCTTGTGTGAGAGTAGTGTTCATTCTTTCAGTGACCTTGGATTGGACTGCATCAATCATTTCTTGCTCCACCTTCGGCCTTGAAGTAAAGAATAGCTCCTCAAAATAGCTCACAAAAGTCTGCCCAATCTGATCTACATCCTCCAACCATATGGTATTTGCATCCATAATTTTGCTAATAGTATTTCGTTGATACCAAATTGAGGCCTTAGAGTGGAAGAAAGTGGTGTTTTTATCCCCTGCCCTCAACCAATTATTTCTACTTCTTTGGTGCCACATTTTCTCCTCAATGCCAAGCCATCTATTTAGCTCCACTTTTGTTGCATGAATTGCATCCAAATCTGTATCAGTGGTCTTCATAGTTTCAAGCATTTGAATCTTTCTTTGTAAATCAGCAACTTGCTTTCCCACGTGGCCAAAAGAGTGTATATTCCACGACCTTAAAGACATTTGACACTCCTCTAGACGAGCTTCTAATGGCCATTGTGAGTGGCTAGTTTGCCCTCTTTCCCATGCCTCCTCCACCACATTTTTACATCTCTCGTCTTCCAGCCACATAGATTCAAAGCGGAACAATTTTGATTGTCTCCGTTTCTGCCTTGGAAGGCTAGTTTCCTTGAGCACTAGAATGCTATGGTCAGATACTGAGTTGGATAAATGGTGCAACTTCACTAATGGAAAAGCATCTACCCAATCTGTAGATACCAAAGCTCTATCTAGTCTTTCCCGCACCCATCCTCGACTTCCTAATCGTCTACTCCATGTGTAATCCAAACCCACATATCCCAAGTCTCTCAATCTGCATCTATTGATCACCTCACGAAAACATCGCATCTGCCCTTCCGGCCTAACCCCGCCACCAACCTTTTCCTTGGCATGCATTATTTCATTGAAATCTCCCATGCATACCCAAGGTAAATTACTCCGACGACTAAGACTCTCCAACAATGTCCACGACTCCCCTCTTTTCCTTGTCTCCGGATGGCCATAAAACCTGGTAAATCGCCATTGTTTCATCCCCTGTTCTTCAGACACTATTGCGCCAATATGCCCTGGGGAGTATGACAAGATATCTACCTGCAATGGATTCTTCCACAATAGGGCCAAGCCTCCTGCCCGTCTTATACTCAGAACCACCAATCCTTGCTGCCGTTCTATTTTCCGCTTAATTCCATCCATTTCCGTAACATCAAACTTAGTTTCCATTAGAAAGACTAAGGTGGGATCTTTCTCCAACACTACCTTTTGGAGTGCATTAACTGTTAGGGGGTTCCCAAGCCCCCTACAGTTCCAACTGATGGCACTCATTGTGTCCGGCGGGGCTGCGGAGCAGCCTCCGCCAATCCCAAGTGCTGTGCTAGTAGTTTGCCAAGCTTCTGTATTTCACCATCCACTTTAACCCACTTCCCATTGTCTTCCTTGTTTTCTAATTCAGCCAGTGGTGTTCTTGCTCTTCTTTTTATACCCATATCCATCATCTCATACTCCATGGTTGAAGCTACGTTGGTCATATCTCTCTGGTGTTGTGTTTCCTCCCTGTCTGGCTTTTTATCCTCTCCAGGTCCCACTCTGTTTTCTTTATTTTTCCTTTCGTTACCACCTCTGGTCTTCTTAATACCCTAAGTCTTTTGCTGCTTTGTAGAGGACGGCCCCAAGCTAAAAACTATCCCAGATTGAACCAAGCCCAACTCATTATTCTGTTCTTGCATGGGCTTAATGAAAGTGTCCTGAGGCCTATCTTTGAAGGATTGTACATGGGCTATACCTTGTGGCCCACTTGCATGGTAACTTTCTTTCATCCCCAACGTGGTCATATCCAACTCTTGCGCATTAATCTCCCTTCCACCACGTGCTTCCAGACTTGTTACTGAGATCATGGCAGATACATTGCCATTAATGGCGTCATCAATTTCCTGAATCTGTTGATCAAATTTCAAATTATGTGTAAAATCCAGATTTTTGATATGGACATGCGCTGATTTATCGGGCACCCTTTCCACGTCAGCCCTTGAGTCCGCCATCCTCTCCGTTTCATCGTGATGCTTGCCGTAGCCACTCACCGGTGCCGGTGCTGAGACAGCCCCTCCATCCAAATTACGTTCAATATCTCCTCTACCACCTTCCCCGATACGATTTCCACCATTTTTGCCAGTCATAACTAGCTGTGGCTTCTGGTTTTTGTCCTGCGACGCACGCAACCATGGCCCAAATTGTTTCTCTTCAGGCCTTAGTGTGTCTTTGCTTCGTATCCACAACAAACAGTCCCGTTCATCATGATCGATCTTTCCGCATAAATAACAAAATATTGGGAGCCTCTCGTATTTGAAATCCACCCATTTTAATCCGTATTCACCTAGTTGCACCTTATGGCCTCGACATAGCGGTATGGAGACATCCAGACTAACCCTTATGCGCAAATAACTCCCCAAACAAAATCCTTTTTCGTTGGCGTCCACCTTCTCCACCTCCCCCAAGGTTGCACCAATACTCTTTCCCACTTCCTTAGTTTGACACATTGTGGGCAGTCCGTGTATTTGGATCCAAAATGGTGATCTATCGAACTTGATATCCTTTACCGCCTCACCACGCACCAGCTTATGGAGGAGCAGTAAATATTTGTCGAAAGACCACGAACTGAGCAATAGTACTCTCTCCATATCGTCCTTCGATTGGAAAAGGAACATTACCTTATTCTCACCCAAGTCGCTGGCCTCAAAACCGTGTTCCGCTCTCCAAACCGATCTCAAAACTCTAACCACAGACTCCATGTTGATTCTGCGTTTAGTACAGAACTTCCCAATGAGGACAGGTCCATCCTCTGTCAATGGAGCATGGATTGCGACTTCCACATCTTCTTTCACCGATAGCTTTAACCTAGAACATCTATCTGTAATCTCCTCCATGTTACGTTTTGAGAAAGATTGTTTCTACTGTTTGCATAGAGAGAAATTTTGCCTTACGGCAACCCTTATGCTAATACTAGCCCCCCTTTTCACCCCTAGGGTTTCTAGAGAAAACCTAGAGAGAAAACCCTGCTATTATGATGAGTACTTTAATACCAACATTGTAAATGATGAGTTTAATGTTTTTTTCTTTTTATTTTTTATTTTTATTTTTTATTAACTCTAGCTTTTGCCTTTCATCCTCACATGAACTTGTACATTTAAAATGATCATCACGTCAATGGTGTACATAGATTATCTTATTCAGTTATTCAACTATTTAGTCTAAAACATAGGCGGTGTAATTAATTAAATAAAAATAGCAATTAATTGAGATTTTCTAATAATACACAAGGAAAATGTAATCCTGAGTGATTTTGATTGGATTAGCGTGTACTTGAAATTGAATAACATTATGCCCACTAAATAAAATTAAGAATTTGCTTTTACTAGCATATACCTTCTTTAGTTTTTCCTTCTCTTTGTCCGTGCGAGGGGTTAGAAGCTCCTTCCCTTGAACAATCTAACAACACATGAGAAAATTATATAGAATAGATACTACAGGTTTTTTTGTCTGCAAAGTATGTTTTATTTATGTTTGAAAGATAAAGGGAAAGGTATACAAAACCCCTTGTGGTTTATATAAAAATCCGCAATCCCTTAACTCTTTATGGGTTTTAACTTTAATGAGTAAACCAAAATAAATGATGACTTACTCATGTGATGACATATATCTCAATTTTTTTTTTGAGAGATAAATACAACGTACTGCAAACTCCGTAGTTTGAAATTTCTTTTCTCTAGACCGCCAAGCACTTTGTGCATGGGGAGGTACTAATTCAACTATAATTAAGAGTTGCATTTTCATGTAAAATAATACTATTATAAGGTTGTGTGTTACATTCAAAAATCCCAACGGTTTAAATGTTAAATAACAGTTTACATATACATAAAACAATACCACAAGGGATCCTAAGTGTGATACTCAAAAATTCAAAGAAATTTTGTATTTTAGGAGAAATCACATGAGTTAAGTGTTAATTAAAAGTTTACATATACATAAAACAATACCACAAGGGCTAAGTGTTACACTCAAAATCTCCAAGAAAGAAAATTTTCTAAAAAAAAAAAAAAAAATCTCAAAGAAATTCCATATTTTAGAAGAGCCCACATGGGGTTTTGGGTATTTTCATATAAAAATAAAAAATAAAAAATGTTTGTTTTGCCTTGGTATATTTAGTCCTCCATAATCGAAATTGAATAGGAGACCAAGACAAACAGAACAAGCATCAGCAATCAGGTCATGAGACTGATAAAATTGATATCTTTCAATTTTTTTTCAAGAATAAAATTGAAATCTTTCAAAGATCATGATCAAATTTTAACCAAATTTCAAGGATAAAAATTGTATTTCAACCATAAGTTTAAGCTTCTACTTAAAAAAAAAAAAATTTATTAAACAGCATAAGCAAAATGGACAGCCACTTCCAATTAAAATCCTACTTTTGATCTAGAATATCTATTGATAAACCAAATACACTAATGATTAATGGTGTATGGTTAAAATTAAAAAAAAAAAAAAAAAAATCATGAACCAGAAGGCAGAAGCTTTAAGTTTAAGATTTAAAAAATATAAAAATATAAAAAAAGAAAGAAAAATTGTTGAGCATGCTTTTTCCCTTTTAATTAATTAGTTTCAAGATAGTAAGGCCACCTCCACCATACACGTCGCACAGGTTCCACCTCCAGCACAATTTAGCAGAGGTCTACCCTGATAACCAATACGTAATTAATGAACATCAATATAATGAATATATACACACACACACACACACACACACACACACACACAAAGCTTATCAATAAAATCAACTTATAAATCATATGAATTACTGTACAAGTTAAAAAACTTACATATGGTCCATACAACTCAATATTTGAATCCAACATTATGTTCCTAAGTTTCTGTCCACCACATGCTTTTCGAAAATGTACATCAGGTGTTCCATCTGGTAGTAACACAGACTAAAAAAAAACATAAAACAGAAATTATTATCAATTAAATTGCCACTATTTATTTACAAGCTAGCTATGATATGTAAAATTGTAGATATATAATATTTCAACTTACACTAACAAAAGCTAAAGCCACAAAAGGTGGCTCCTCTGGGTCTGTGGATTGGGATTCATTTTCAGGGATTGTGCCAACAGCTCTGATTTTCCCTCTAGAGAATCTGGGGTGCTTAGAGGTTTTGAGTGTTTTATGAGAGTTGGTAATGTAGTTGAAGTTTAAAGAGGTTGAGAAAGAAGATAAAGCATATGAACTCAGTTGTAGGGTACCCATTTTTTGATAAGGTAATAGGGATTCTATGCTTGGATAGTTTGTGAAAGTGAGCTGGATATTTGCATGGGGTTTTCATCATGGTGTGTGGTGGTTCTTTGTTTTTGATCTTATCTTTTCTAATGTAGGTGCTAAGGCTATGAGCATGGGTTAGAGAATGGGCCAAAAATGGAATACAATAATAGTAAATTTTATAAGTTTGTAGTGAGCTTAAAACCTCATAACTCTTTTAAGTACAAAATCCAGCACACACTGTAAAATTTTGAGGCCCAAAAGGTAATCAGTGAGACTCAGGCCCATATGGAATATTAGGAAAGCAAAAGAGGCCCGAAAGCTAATCGGAGAGACTCAGGCCCAGATGGAACATTAGGAAAGCAAAATGGAAGAGAGCGCTAGAGGAAGGGCTTGAACCTTCGACCTTGTGGTTAACAGCCACACGCTCTAACCAACTGAGCTACTCCAGCTTGTTGGTGTTCACAAAAAAGTAAGTTTAATATAAAAAATTTGTTTTATTTTTTACTTAAATGTATAAGAAAAATAACCGTCGTTTGAGTTTTGACCTTGTGTTTAGCCTAATGATACCTCCCAATGATTTAAATAATGGGAAATTTAAGGTAACTCTTTTTTTTTTTTTTTTTACCCTTCTTAGTAACTCCTTGCGTCTATCATCTTACAAAGTTCAAAGTTATGGTTTTGAGTAATAACAAGTCTCATTATTACTCAAGTGACGCCACTAGAGCTATGCGAAAAAATTGCTTGATTCGCCAACTCACCTGACCCAACTCATGCGGGTCCATTAAGTGAGCAGATCGGGTTGAGATATTTCTAACCCACCAAAACCTAACTTGCCCCCGCGCGCATGCACACGCGCGCGCGCGCACGTACTTTGTCATGTTCACCCACTTTATTTCCCTCATTTCTTGCTCTTTCTTATTATTTTTTCATTTTTACATTTCTCTTCCTTATTAAACTCTAGCTATTCTTTCTAAGATTTTGTTATTATTCTTATTCTATGTACATGTCTAATTTCAGGTTTTGAAATGTTTTTCTTTTCAATATGATAAAAAATTTTAGTCATTCTAATAAAAAATAATGCAGTATTTGCATTTATTTTTAATAAAAATTGCAATTTTCCCTTCTTTTTTTTCCTTATTTAAGAAAGCAAAAAAATTATCCAATTTAATTGAAATAATTTCATTTATGAATTGAATTTGTCAACCTGCTCAACCTATCAAATTGAAACCATTATATTTTTACTAACCTGCTGAATTTATATATTGGTGGGTTGGCGGTAGATTGAAAATTTTCCAACCTGCCATTGGCAGGAGGGTTAAAAATATTACTTTCCATCCATCTAACCCAACCCATGTACACCCCTAGATCTCACTTATTATCAACTTCGAGTTTAAGTAAGTTCGGTAGTAACCACATCTATAAACCTTTTTTTTTATTTATGAAAAAAAAAATTGTAAAGGATAAAGGTATGGCCTTGTAGGACCATTAGCTGTTAAGTTCCTTGAGTTTGGAGTGCCATACCACCAACCTTCAACGGGACACAATAAGGTCCAAAACGAGAGAGGGTTTTATCTAAAACTAAAACCCTTTGCAAAGGATTACAAATAAAAGTAGCAAATGAATTGAAACACAAACACAATGCCATTGCCCCAAGTCTCAAGCCTCAACCTCAATCTCCGCCTCCTCTTCCCACTTCTTTCTCCCTTTAAACCCTCTTCTCTCTCCTACCTTAAACCCATCAACCATTCTTCTTCTCTCTTCACCATTCTCGCCTCCTCTAAACGACACCGTAACATTCCTCCTCCTCATCACCTCAAACCCAATCTTGCTCGCAGAAACACCAGCACTCTGAGCAACAGAGACCAAAAAAAAGTGGCTCCAATGGAAACAACAACTGAGCCTCAGCCTCCTGTTGGGTTCAATAAGAGAAGGGCTGAAGGTAGAGACAGGAGTGATAAACCCCACAAGAACTTGCAGTTGAAAGTGCGCAAGCTCAACCCTGTCAATACCATTTCTTATGTGCAGGTACTGTTTTTTGGGGTTTTGGCCTTCTGGGTTTTCTTTGTTATGTGGTTTTATGAAATGGGTTTGTTTTAGTTTTTGTGATGTGATGGAGTGGAATGATACTGATTGAATTGGTCATTGGATTTTTCTGGCTTTTGTCTGATAGTGGTTTTTGCAAATTGGGTTTGTTTAGAATGGTTGAAAATTTGCTCTATTTTATTTTCACTTTAGTTAGTTCTGGTATTTATTTGGATAAGCTTTTGTTGATTCTGATGCTAATTTGTGTTCCTAGATTTAGTTATTGGTGTTAAGTAATGTGAAAAAGAGAGAAAGAGCTCTGTCAAATGTATTTCTTGGGGTTTTTTTTTTGAGCGGATAATGTGCTTAATTGACAGATTCTGGTCTGAGTTTATAATTTTAGTCCTCTGTAATTTGAAGAAGTATAGGTTTAAAGTCAGAAACTTGGAATCCTATTTTTGTGGGAATGTGGTTTTAATTTAATATTTATTTCTGCCAATGAACTCTAGCTCAACTAGCATCTCCTCCCTACGTGCCAGGTAGAAGGTGAGATGGTGGGTTGTAGACCAATCGGTGCATGTGTAACTTATGAATAATAGATAGTAATATTTATTTCCTGGTTAATTAGTATGAGAAGCAACTTAGTTCTGGAACCTTTCCTGGTTTTCCAAGGGACCTTTGATCTTATGGCCATGCAACCAAGCATGAGCAAAAGGTATTTAGGAATTTAAAATACTAGCTCATTTGGATAATAACATTTTGTCAACCATACTTCTATGAACTGATTTTTTGTGTTTGAGCAAGCAGTAGTTGAGAAATTTTCATATCTATATTTTTGTGGGTTTAATTAGTACTAGCATGTTTAGAAAGTGATTGTTCAATGATGACATATATATGTGAAAAATTGAGTTGTCTCATTGGACTAATATTGGTGCCTTTGTCTATTTATTACAGATATTGGGGACAGGAATGGATACTCAGGATACATCACCTTCAGTCTTGCTTTTCTTTGACAAGCAAAGATTTATTTTCAATGCTGGAGAGGTAAGCCTGTGGTGACATTTTCCTTGTCAACTCAATATTTTATGTCTCTCTTTTGGTATTGGGAACTGAATTTTCTGTTTTGATATGAACTATAAATGGTTAATGCCTAATCCAAGATGAACACGTGGATTCTAAAATACTGGTTTGTCATTGTCGAGTGTTTATTGAAACTGAATTTTTATTTTTTAATCAAAATTTAGAAATGAAACTGAACTTAATTTGATGCTCATACCTAATTTAAGGCATAGTTCCCCCCCACCCCCCCAGTTTCTTGAGCTTTCCTGGATAGTATGAGCAATTTTCTTCCCTTTTTGCCTATCTTATGCTTCAGTGACATAACTACTAGGAGAATCAAGTTTTAAATCCCCTCTCCCCTCTTGTTGAAACTATCGAATTATAAAAAATAAAAGATATGTTGAAGCTTCATAAATAAAATAAGAATAATATTGAATAAAATTTAATGATATTTAAGATTATAATTTTTTGAAAGGTCCTGAGAAGATGCTTTGTTTCTCTCTCTCTTCCCCCCTCCCCTCCTTATCTCTCCTTTTCCTTTTTTTTTTTTTTTTTTTTTTAATACTATTTTTTATGGGTCTGCTCCAAGATGTTCAGTGGCAATGTATTGATGAAAAGGATTAAAATTAAGTTATTTCAGTGCGGTTGGATGTAACTTTTTTGCTAAAAGCTTATTTGCTTATTTTCTGAAAGTAAGTTATAGTTGTACCCAGAAGAAGTGATACTTTAAAAGGCTATACATAAGCAATTAAGCTAAAAAATTAAAAGAAAAAACTGTTGCCAAGCAGACACAGTCCAATCAGGTATAAATTCTAAATCAAATTCCCATATATGGTACATTTTACTTATTAAAAAAATCCCAGACAAGGTGCATTTTGAAGCATGGTATAATTATACTTCCATTATAGATGAAGTCGTTTATACACTGTTCAGTGGCAAATCAGATGAACGTGTAACTTTCTCATGCTTGTTTTGACTTTTCTTGTAGGTGTTGAATTATTAATCAGCATGTTCAAGGTAAAATTACTGTTATTGACTGTAATTGACTAATTGTCCTTGTCAATGTTGCAGGCTACTTTTGAGGATGGCATGGTGGATGAGGCTATTGCAAGAAACCATAGCACAACAATGGAAGCAATAGAAGTTGGGGACTCTGCTGGGGCATACCGCATTATCCTTACCCACTTCAGCCAGAGATATCCAAAAATTCCGATATTTGATGAGACACACATGCATAAGACTTGCATTGCGTTTGACATGATGAGTGTTAATATGGCAGATTTGCCAGTACTACCAAAGGTTCTTCCATACTTAAAACTGCTTTTTAAAAATGAGATGATAGTTGATGAGTCTGATGATATTGTAGATGATGCTGTAGAGGCTGTACATGTTGGTTCATAACAATAAATTCTCAATTATTATGAAATTGGCTTACATATTTTCTTTCAATAATTTGCTTCTTCTTTTTCCTTTTTTTTTTTTGGGG